>NW_025999900.1:27167799-27225968 GCF_001458135.2 Marmota marmota marmota | reverse complement strand
AAAAAAAGCTCCTAGCCACACCTTGGGTGTGTTCATTCAGAAGGGTGGGACTGTTAGGGCATGACTCCCAGGAACAGCTCTAAGCAAAAGCCCAACATAATATGTGTAGAAAATGTAGCAGTGGATTACCTTTTTGCCCTTCCCCATCTGCACTGCCTTTTGGGGGGCCTCCAGGGGCAATGGGGGTTTTCTGGTTCCTATGTTGACCCACGCTGTGCTTGTGTGTGGTGTGTACTTGTGAGGCTCACTCCTAGAGATAATTATGAGAAACTAAAGGGCACTTCCGAGAGAGGATTCCTCTGTATAAATAGCCAAATTTGCTTACATCTTGGATGTACAGGTGTGGTCACAGCTAAGAGGAACAAACTGGATAACTTCTCAGGCTTCTTTTTTGCTCTTTTGAATATAGATAATAAACTCTGTGTATGAGTGTGTGTGTGTGTGTGTGTGTGTGTTTGTGTGTGTGTATACATACATGTGTTCATGAGCATTTTTCTGTGAAGGCAGAGAGCAGAGGAGAAGAACCCAGAGCATTTCTAACCAGTCATTTGCCCTTGTTCCGATTAGCATAGCAGGGGAAATGAAGAGGTGGCAGCTGGCTTGGAATTTTTTTGGACATCAGTGTTTCCACCAATTCATTAGAAATGTCATTGAAGCTTGAAAATGACCAAAATCTAGTAATATAAATACTGCTTTCAGCAGTCTTTTTTAAGGAATGAGACTAGCTCGCCTCTGGCACAGTGGACTTCAAAATTAAAGAGGGAGACATTCATGTGACATGGTAGCAAAAATACAGCTCAGGAGAAAGCCTCATTACTGAGCAAGAAGTGGAGGGGAAAATGACTAATGGGCATTGGACATCCAGGCTATAGTCCAGAATCTGCTATTAACTAATACGTGACCTTGGGCAAGTCATTTTATTTCTTCAGACCTCAGTTTTGATATCTGGCAGATTTCCTCCAGCTCTAATATTCTAACTTATTAAAGTATAAAAGTATGCACAAATGAAATATCAAATAAGACTATATCCTTATATCCTAGTCATACTTTTTCCCTATCATTGCATGTTGCATTTGTGACTCTGTGTTAGTCATATTTGTCAATGTTTAGGCAAATATTCAAATGGGTTAAATATATCAATTCAATTTTAATTCTCTTTCAAAAAGTGTTTTGAAAATTTTTACAGTTAAAATTGCTCTATTATTTTTTTTAAATGGACAGATCCCCAGCTCATGGCATGTAATTCAAGTAATGATTTCTACAATTATTTCTTTCATCTAGTTATTTAATAAACATGTTTAATACCAACTACATGTACAATGCTGTCCAAAGGAAGAGAGGAACAAGACTACTGCATTAAGAAACCACCAAAAAAATGACAACCAAATAAAACAACATTAGCAGATTCTTGGAATCTGTCCCAGGGCCTGACCTGCACATGTATTTTGAAGTGAGCATTTACATGAGTATTTCAGCTGAAGGCAGCTAGTCCAGGTTGTGCCTACCTGCAGCATCCTATAAAATGTTTTCTCTACTACTGGATCAGACAGGTTTGTATTGACTAACTTGAACCATAGCTGACATAAAATTTTATTTTCTTGGAGATGATGGAAATGCAAAGGGGAAGTTTCTACCCAAAGTGTGAAGAGACAGGGTCTGAGATCCATTATAACTTTTTAGGGGCAACAGCATCACCTTTGTGTTGGGACTATCCACTGAGGTCCAGTACTGCGAGGTGGTGATACTGGGTGATGATTGGAGCCCTGGGAATGAAGGGTATCTATTGTATATTTTCCTGTTAGCATTTTTCTACTTCAGGTTTCCTGGTCTCCATGTGTTACCCAACCCCAATGTTTTAAACTTAGGGGCATTAAAAGCGAATGAGGATGTGATCACCAAAGTTGGCACAATGGGAAAACAGGATGTGCAGGTATAAGCTTTGTAAACATTTAGCAGGAGTTTTGTTTGTTTGTTTTGTTTTGTTATGCCTTCCAACTTAAACCTTAAAGTCACCAGCCTGAGTGTGTGTGTTTGTGTGTGTGTGTGTGTGTGTGTGTGTGTGTGTAAGAGATGTTTTCTCAGTTCTAAGGATATAGGAGCCCTAAGGTCTGGGCCAGAGCTGATGGTCAGATATGACTAGTTGGAAGAATTAATGCAGCAGCACCTTCAGCCCTCACAAGTCTTCAGGAACCTCCCAGACAAAGAGTTTGCACTGAGTCCTCTAACAAACTGGAGGAAAGAGATTTGAGGGAGAAAGACATATCTAATACAAAACTTCAAGAGCCGTACAGTCCCTGGAAGAAAATCTATCCTTAGTGGAAGACAGATTCTGGCACAGCAAGCTGGGCTTAGCAATAGGACTTAAGGATCAAAAGGAGTAATGAGCCTTGGTTCAGCACAGAGGCTATTATTTGAACCCATCCTGGCCCTAGAGAGAAGAATAAATAAAGCTGGAAAAACAGTGCCACCAAACTCTGTAACACCAGTTATAGAGTCTAAGCAACTGTACTGCCAGACAAGGCCTTTCCCCCAACAGAACATGACACAGGAGAGACACTATTTCCTTTCTCTGGAGCAGTTTGCTAAGTGACCAAGGATTGGCAAGGCTCTATCTCTAGAGCAGACCATCAGCAGTGTCAGGTTATCAGCCAGGAGGGGCAGAGGCTGGTCTTGTTGGGAATAGGACACATAGAGAGGTGTTGTCACAGTGAGCAGAGGCCTCAGAGACATCACTTGGCATTCCCAAAAACACCTACAGGGAGAGAGGTGTGGAGAGGGAGTAATGCAGATAGAGTCCTACAAGCCAGTAAAAGTCCATAGTAAGGGGGGAAATGCTTACTGATTGCTATACCCTGGAGACCTGGAGAGAGGCATGACCACTTAAAAGAAGTATATCCAACATTTGGTTCCCTTCAGATATTCTCAGCCTTGCTTGTCTTATTCCAGCTACTGCAGCAGTGACCTGCTCTGCATGAGCGCCCTAGCCTTTGATTTTGGTGGGTATTCTGGTATTTCTCTGCTTCATACCAAGACAGAAATTCACATCAATGCTCATACATGTACAACCTGCTTGTGAGGGAGAATAAAGGCAATAGAGAGAACCTTTAACCAATGCAATATGGGAGGAAGGGATAAATTCGTCCCTTTTTCTATCCTAGAGGAATATTCCTGAGACATTGTTTACATGGCTTTATGGAAGACGGTCCTGTGATATCAAACATCAGTTAATCTTTGTGGTAGCCAGCTCAGTGCCCTTCCTTGTATTGATTTTATCTTTTTTCCTGTCTCACATCCCTTGTCCTCCCTCCTGGTCCTTACTGCACATTCCCTAATAAAAGAGTGATACATAAACCTTGCCTCAGGCCCTGCTTTCTAAAGAAACTGGGCTGAGAAAAGGAATGTCTTTGAAGAGAGAAAAAATAGCAAAGTGTACAAAAATGAAAAAATTCACCTCCATACAGGGAACATAAGTCAAATTTTAAACCTAAACATGGATGCACAACCCCTGGTACCCAGGATTCCCTGTGAGGAGAAGATCTGGGCTTAAGTCGTGCTATCAAGAGAGGGATAGGACAGTTTAAAAGGCTTTTTAAAGTGCCACAGGGGGGTGGGGATGTGGCTCAAGCGGTAGCGCGCTCGCCTGGCATGCGTGCGGCCCGGGTTCGATCCTCAGCACCACATACAAAAAACAAAGATGTTGTGTCCGCCGAAAACTAAAAAATAAATATTAAAAAATTCTCACTCTCTCTTTTTTAAAAAATAAATAAATAAAGTGCCACAGGACACCCCCATTGCATTTCAAAAATTCTTTGTATAGAATTCATGCATGGCAAACATGAATTTCAGGATTGGTGTTGTCCCAGGATAACCTTGTGAAGAAGAGAGTTGATCTTCAATGCCTCTCCAGATAGTCTTCCATACTTCCCACGCCTCCCTAAGATGGTCAGTGTTTAGGGTCTCTAAGGTCTCTTCCCTTTCCTGTATTCTAACCCTTTTAACTGCATATTATTTAGAAGTGGTCACTTAAATTGATTTGCAGTTGAATATTAATGACTAATGGAATTTAATCTGGTAGTCATCCAAGAATCTCAAGAGGTTTTTATACAATAACCCCTTAACTCTAAAGACCATGTTTTTAATAGTAGAATTTCTGGCATCAATAGTTGCCTAGTAGAGAAATTATTTGAGGGTTTCTTTTAAAAAGTCACACACACACAATTATCACTTTTCATTTATATCTAGGACTTAGTCCAAGCTATTTTCCTTGTGCTCTTTCAGATAATGATCTCTAACTATTAAAAGAAATAGTAAGACAAAGAAATCTCTGATTTGATTTTTTTCCCACCATATTATTGTGAACATTTTTTAATAATTAAACTGAAAGTTAAAATAATTTTGCATGAACATTCTTATACCTACCATCTAGATTTTTTCATTAATATTTTATTATACTTGCTTTGTCACATAGCTACATATCTAACCATCTCTCCATCTGCCCAATAATCTATCTTTTTTTTTTATCCATTTCAAAATGAATTGTAGGCATCAGCACTCTTCCCTATAAATACTTCCCTGACTTTATTTTCCTCTTAAATAGTCTGCATGTCAGGACAAAGCAAAGAAGAATTCAACAACTGTTGCCTAAAAGCTATTCATTATTTAGGGAATCAAGACAAAGCAAAGTACATGGATGGAATGAATTCAGTCCCTCCTCTTATTATTTCTCTAGCAAGGAAGTGACCAAAGCTATGGCTTATCATCTATCTAGTGAGAATGAGCCATCAAACATTAGTTCTTACATAGCCACATGCTATGTTAAAACCAGTTCTCTACTGTTTTGTTTTGTTATTTTTGCAGTACTAGGAAGTGTACCTAGGAAGGTTCAATCATTGAGCTGCATCTTCGGTTTTTTATAGTTTTTATTTTGAGGCAGGGTCTCCCTAAGTTGCTCAACCTGGTCTTAAACTTGGGATCTCTCTGCCTCCATCTCCAGTCACTAAGATAGGCATATGCCACCAGGCCCAGCTGCTACTGTCTATTTTAAATACTGAAATCATTTGGCCATGTCATAGTCTTTGTAGGCCAAAGTGTTTGAAGCCATAAATCATACTTTGAACTAAGTACAAAGTTTGAGTCAGACCAACACAAGCTGCCTGATTGCATTCCTGACCCTCACTGATACCCTTTGTGAATAAAGAAAGCCGCTCCATCTCAACATTTTCTAGTACATGATGTCCCTGACAGGGCACCATTGGGGTTGTAGCTTTACCACCAAGTGTCTCTTGACTCCCTTAGTCCCAGTGCTATCTCATGCCAACTTAGCATAGCTCTTCTTACTGTCACTCAGTCCAGAAATTGTTTGGTTATTTTACATGGAATGACCCTGTCTTCCTCCTGGAGTCTTTCTTGGAGCATAGGATGCCTGTCTTCTGAATTTTCTGCACTCTGTGCTGGGGGCTTGATACACTAAGACTTGACACAATAAGACTTTACAGACCTTAAAGCCTTCTTACCTATATCCTCTCATTTAAACTTAAATGCATAGTCAACTACTCGGCCTATTTTCTCCCCATAAACTGGCTCTGGGTACTTTTGAAGTGTTTCTCCCAGAGTATGTGATCATGGCAGTTAATATCAGCCAGAAGACTTTCCCAGCTAGTCCCCAGGCAATTGTCATGAGCAGGGACTTAGAGACAGGGCTTTTCTGTGTCAGAGCCAAAATTCAAAAATGTTCTGCTTTTCTGGGTTACCAGAGACCCAGGGTTTTTCTTTTCAATATTGTTGTACTGACCTCTTTTTCTGGCTTCCTTAAAAGGATTAAGGACTCAGGAAGCATTGGGAAAAAATGGCTCATTTAGCCGAAGAGGGGGCTTAGGCGTATCTGCTACCCTGAGTGTGTGTGCTGAGGTATGAGGGGAGCCATGAAGAGCTTCCTCTATTGCCCTGGTTCTGGCAGTTTTACAAATTCAGGTCCCTGTCCAACCCTGGGACATCTCAGAGTGATGTGTGTGGAAGTATATCTATTATTCATGTTGAGTCAAACTGTTCCCTCAAGGAAGCATTTCCTTAGAATTAGCAAGATATAGGGTGCTAAGCAATGGGGACAATTCATTAACCAGCACCCTAATGACCTAAAGCTTTTCTGTCTGCTTCCAGAAGGGTCTAGTCTCTTCTGAAAATGTAGCCCATGGCATTGTGTTGATCCTTACATGTGTGGGTGTTTAGCTAAATAATAAGTATACTGATGTACTTAAAAAATAAAACAGACAACAGATGAATGTGCTTTTCTTTCTTCCAAATTTCCCTAGAGAAATTTTCATTTCACTCTAAATTTTATGTGATAGAAAAATCATCTACAAGTGTCCTGGAACTATTGAAAACAGTTTATTGAAATCCCATAATAGGTGACAGCACCTGGGTCTCATGGTGCCTTCCTGACCTGAGTTGGATTTAATTCCCAAACCCAGGGAGGCTATGCAGTGACTACTCTTTTCACTAGCCTTGTTTTTACTATAATCATACAGTGGTTTCAGTGAAGAACAGACTGAAAGAAATCCTCAGGGCCTTATCAGCAAAGTTGAATACAGAAACAGAAATATAAGACACCTAGCAAGAAGCCAATTGTCTGGAGAAGAGCGAGTTCCAGAGTTTCTAATTTTGTGACTCTTCCTTCTTCTGTCATTCTATAAAACTATGTCTTCAACATTTTCCTAAACAGTCTGCCTAGGAGTGATGTGGAAATCAAAGAAACATGGAAGTTCACCCCAAGAAACATAAATGTACTGGGGAAGAGGTGGGCAGCTTTGCTGTAATCTTGTCAAAGGAGCACATGTGATCTTTGGGAGCCACTCATTCTCTCCCTCCACACCCAAACACATGGCAGCCATGGATTCCCAATAGTACCAATGACAACCACCTTAGACATAGCCTCTGGGTTGCTAGATCAGGACCCTGTAGCCCATCCAGATGTTTGCATGCTGCTGCCAGCCCTACAGGAGTGGGGGAAAGCCTGCTGTTTTGTAGTTCTATCCTGTTCAGATAAAGTGGAAGGTTTAAGGACACTCCTCCTCCAGTAAACCCTGATTCCTACACACAAGGCTGTTACCAGACCCACAGTCTATTTAATAGTTTTCCCAGAGAAGATTAAAGGAAATCAGTCTCAGACTGTTAGGAGGGGGCATCTCATCTCTACCAGAGGAGGAAGCAATACATGGTGAGCAAAGCCAACAAAGCAGCTGGAGGCAGAGATTGCAAGGCTTAAGTCTTAGTTTAATAATGATGATATTAGATGGAATTGTTCAGGAGGTAGTAACAGAACATCTACTGTAAGAATATCTATTGTTTGCTTAAGAAAATCCTGAGCTAGGCAATCCCAGGGTTGAGCCAGTATCTCCACAACCCAAAGACAGTGAGTCAAAGTCTTTGCAATTCCCTTAACCTTCCCCTCATGGCAACAAAATTGTTGCCATAACTCCAGGCATTTTGACCTCGCAGAATCATCCCCAAAGGCAGGAAAGAAAGAATGTTCATCATATGCCTTCCTTCTTAATTAATTATAATGGTAACTAATTTTTTTTTAGAACTTACCATATGTCAGTTACTATCCTAAGCACTCTTTCTGTATATCAATTCATTTAATTCTATAGCAAATAAGGAAAACCAAAGCACAAAGAAGCATAATTAACTTCTCAGCATTACCTAAACAAATGGTAGAACTGGAACTTAAAGGCTCTGTAGCCCTTGAGGTGTCAAAGTACCTGTCAATAGGGAAGCAGAGGTTTCCCAGAAACCCCTCAGCAGACTTCACCTTATGCTTTATTGGTTAGACCGAGATCACATGACCGTCCTGGCTGCAGGGGGGAATAGAGCGACCTGCCTATTTCTACCTTAAGGTGGGTGGGGGCTGGGAAGGGCAGTTTAACCAGCCAACAATGTCTGCCACCTTTACAAAAGAAACAATGGTCTTTGTTACAGGAGAAAGGTCCTGACACAGTAAAGGCTTAGGTGAAAGTCTAAGGTCACTGGGCTACTTGGCTTACTGCCATTGAGGGGAAAAACCTTTTGAGCTTCTGCTCAAAACTAGTCAGAAATAGTGAAGATGCCAAGAGCCCAACAGCCTTACCTTCCAACCAGTCACTGGAGTGTCTGTGGATAAAGCAGTTCTTATTAAATTATTCATCCTGATTTAATGGGGAGGAAATCAGATGCAACAGGTGTGGCTCTTCCTGCTCATTGAATGGCTTTAAAACAAGCTTTCAGATTCTTGTCGCCTCGGGAAAAGCAGCAAGAGAACAAATCAACTACATTTTAAGCTAATTACCGAAATGCTACAATACTTGTCAGATGGGGACATTTTGTTCCAGTGTCATTGGTCATAGAATAGAACTCTGGAAAGGAAGCAAGAGTATTACAGAGGCAATTTGCTTTACGTACACTCCCCGAAAAGCCTCTCAGATAGGAGACATGGTCACATTCCAAGTGTTATTGCACCTGCTTATAATCTCAGGTAGAATCTCATTTTTTCCAAGGTTGAAGAGACTTCCCAATTGCTACATTAGATCTAAAGCTCATTAAACTTGTAGCCTATTGCTATAATATACCAAAACATACAGTGCTGTTTCCTGCTTTAAAATTCACTTGCACAAAGCAAATGTTAGGTGTACAATTCATTTGCAAATGACATGCTGGGGAGAAGGAGGAAGAGGTAAGCGTGAAAGGATGTGCTTGGCTTGTTCTGGGGAAGTAAAAGTGCTACATTCTTCTGGGATGACTATTTGAATACGATACAAAACCTTAATGAAATATGACATGTTTCTGAAATGTTAGATGGTTATGTTTTGCCATTTTATAAATTGTGTGAATTTTGCTCTGGTTTTGCTTTTTCTTTTTTTGGTCAGGAGCTCATTGTATTAGCACAGTCAGAGACTGCTACAAAATGAGCAGAGTTTGAATTGCCATTATCTATTAGGAAATAATTAAAGGTACACTGAAGTCAGTCTACAAGTAGACAGTCCTCAGAGCTCATCACCTCCACTGTCCCTGATCTCTCTGAGCCTCAGTTTTTCATCTGAAAAATAGGGAACGGGATGCCCTGATCTCTAAAGCTTGTGCTCTCTAGGGCCTTTGAAGTTCTGAGGTTCTAAAGTTCTATCATTTGTTAAACTCTGAGTCAGGATTTAACAAAATCTCCAAACTGTATAAATATCACTAAGTCACAAACTGACATGCTTTTCCACATGCTTGCTGCTAAGAATATTTAACAATGCAGATAAAACACTCTTAAGAAAAAGGAAAATATCTTCATTCAAAAGATGGTCCATTAAAAGTATAAATGCTTTATGTGGCTGGGATTTTTTTTTCCTCCACAGTTTCCTGTATCCATGCTGACAGATAATGTTAATAAGGGAAACTCTCTCAAGGCATGGAAATAGCCTTGTTCATTTGGATGTCGAAATGGCATTCTCCCTACATTATGCTTTATGAATGGAAAGTTAATGAAATTGTGCATGTCTCAGTTTTCACTCTGCAGGTTATTTGGTAATAGGGATGAGACTGTCCTACCTTTAATTTGGTATTTTATTAAATTAAATGCATTTCAAAGGAAGGGACAGTTTGTTCTGCTATTTTCTTATATTTAGTAGCAGGATGGCATACTAACCGTTTCTTCTGTTGATTTTTTTAAAGAGTCTCATGTTTCCATGAAATTTGCCATAAGTCTATATTTTACACACAAGAAAAAGCATACATTTATTTGAATCAAAATTTCTTAAAAACGAGGAAAGAGCTTTCCTTTTGGATTCCTATGGTTTGTGTTCATCTCATCTAAAGCAAGAAAAAATGAAAAATAAATATTTTAAGTATATACCTTAACCCAATGGTTCACAACTGGGGAGCTTAATTTAATCAATTGTTCTCCACTGGGAGACTATGTGTTAGATAGGATAATATTCGGTTTGCATGACTGTCCCATATATTGAAAGGTATTTAGTACCCCCATTAAACCTGAGAAGGCCTCCTTACTCATTGCAACAACAATACCAACCCCACACATACACATTGCCAAATGCCAACTGCTCTGAAAGAGTTCATGGTGTATGTATCTCTTTGAAGAAAGGAGGCCTGGTAATAAGAGGTTAGTTTTCTCTTCATTTTGAAGAGAGACACTTGTCTATATATGGAAAAATGTGACCTCCATCATTCCAGCCCACATCTCCAGTTAACGTACTTTAGCAACATCATTGTTCCCCAAAGATGACACTGATATTAAGAGAAAAGGCAGAAGAAGACATCTGAGAGTCTCGTGACTTATAAAATGTATACTTTTCCTGAAACTTGGATAAGAATAAAACAATGTCATATACTTTATAGACAATGTAGACTTCTCTTCCACACTTCTATGGAATAGATTAAGTACGTTCTACTGTGAAATGACCCTTCAGAAGTAAAGATCATACAAAGGAGATGCACACAGAAGAAAGAGTGAGAGTTCTGTCCCATATCCCAGATTCCTTCATGGTGTCAGAGGTTTGAATCCCAATAATTTCAACATAGAGTTATTGGGTGCTAAATGAGACAGATGCTCTCTTGGGCCCTGAGAATATAAAAGATGAGTACGATGGTCTCCGCCTTTGAGGCTCATAGCTGTGCCTGGAGAAGCCATTACTCTGGAATGGCTTCCATGTAAAATAATAAACACCACAAATAATGTATGCTTGCATTCTCTGGGAATTTGGCAAAGAGGCAGGTGATTTCAATCTGGCATAGGGGAATACTGGTTGGACATAGAGACAGATCTGGGGAAATCGTCTCAGAGAAGATGACAATTGAGTTAGGCCTTTGAGAATAAATGGGATTTGCCAGGTGGCAAATGAACCCCACAGCCACACTCAGTACATTAAGTCAGCCACGTTCCTGATGTCTGGATCCCTGGATAGGCAATGGCATTTCAACCAGAAAACCGCATACATGTGGTCACAAAAGTGTGAAAGAGAGTAGAGAAAATCCAGTGTAGTGAGGCATTGGTCGAAGAGTGATGAAGAAAAGGATAGAAAATGATTGGGGCTTTATAGGTAGAAGGAAACCAATTTAGATTTTGAAGTAAAATTATCAGATTTATATGAGGATAAGAACTCTAATGGCAGTATAGAAGAGGCTACATGTGAAAAAACTTTAGCCAGGAATACCAGTAAGAAATAGTGACTTTCACATTTTACTTTAAGCATCATTCATAACAAAATTTAGAAAGCCATGTGAATAAATTGAAGGCAGTTAATAACTTTGAAGATTTCCACCAGTGATATTTTAATGACTGGCCCTGTACCTCATATTCTGATTGCTGTCTTCCACAACTATTCCTTTCTGAATGAGGAAGTGTTAAGACTTTTCTCATACCAGGTCACCATGTTTGTTTGATATACCTCCACTATCATGGTCATAGTTGAGTGAATCAAGGATTCATGCTAGGCAGAAAATATCCACCACTATACATGGTGGATAGACTCTGGATTCTGGCCAATAATGTGTGATCTTTACTGGGTAAGATCTATTTATCAGCCAGATCCTCTTAGGGTATCTGAGTACAAGACAGAGACTCACAGAAAACATGGTGGATAAGCAACCAAGAACACAGAGAGAAGGTTGTAGAACAAACCAGGTGTTACTGAGAAAAGCAAAGATGCCATTCAGAAGCAGCCAGAAAGAAATATGCTGAGAATTAGATGCTGCTCCAATTTTTTTCCTGCTCTTTCTTGTTTCCTTGTATTTTTAAGAAGTAAATTAGTTAATTAACTGAGATAATCTGTGTGCCATTTCTTGCAAACCAAAGAAAACTAACACCTCTCACCAATTGAGAGGATGGCATTGTTTATAATTTAATCATAAAAAGGTTCACCATTTATCGAGTGTTCTTTGTGTGCTAGGCACTGTGACAAGAGCAGTTATGTATGTGATCTCATTTAAACCCTGTGACCACCCTATGAGATAGATTATCCCTATTTCAAAATAAGGAAAGGGGCTCACAAAGGTGAAGACACATGTCCAAGTTCACACAGATGTTGAGTGGCAAACCAGAATCTGAATCCAGGTGCACTGGGCCCTAGAGTAGCATTCTTAACACTAGTACCTTTGTGGCAGAGATGACTGGCTGCTCCCTCCATTTGTGCCCCACATTGCATAGGAGATGGTTGTATCTGGAAAGTCGCTGCCCAGATGGTCATACATTTCCCAACCCTCCTTGCTTCCAGGGGGAGCCAGGTGACTAGCTTTTGTCAGTGGGGTATGAGCTTTGGTTTTCATGTCACCTGTGAGCTTACTCCATGCTCTCTTCAGCTAGCTGAATGCCAGTGACCTCAAAGCCACAGGGAACCACAGAACAGCAGTGTGGGAACACCCATGTTCCTTGAATTCGGCGTGGAAGAAAACTGCTGCCCAGAAGCACCTGTATTATATTGTTACATGAGCAAGAAATGAGCTGAGATTTGGAGATCTGTTTGTCTCCAGAGTCTCATATGGCTGCTGTAATGCTCTCAGCCTCCCTTTTGTGCCTCAGGGGCTGAGAGCATTACAGCAGGTGTACAGCTAGGACCTCTAACTCTCCAATAGGTTACCCAATGAGTTGCTAAAGGATTGCGGGAACTATCTCAGATGGCACTGTTTTCCCACATCAAGAGTAGCTTTCCTCTTTCCTCTTTTCTGTTATTCAGCATAACAGAAAAACCAGAAGGTGTCATAAACATTGAGTGTGTTTGTAAACACATTGTTCTCATGCCTTCTCCAAATCTTTGAACGCTCGGGAGGAAAAAAAAAAAGCAACGGAGCACTGAGTTTAGTAGCACCTCTCTCATCTGTTAGAGGCTCATTCTTGCCTAACTTATATTTAGAAGTCATTTCCTATTTCACACCTCTTGCCTGTGGAATCGCAGCCACCTTTGGTGTAAAACACAGCACCTGTTTAATGGGCTCACAAGAGATGACACAGATGTTTTCAATAGTAAGCAAAAGAGTAACACACCTGGGAAAAGGCAGACTGACTTGAAAGGAGAAAAACTGGGAATGTGGAGAGTCTGCTTTTGCTGTCACCCAGTTGTAGACTGTTGTGGACGTAGACAGCTAGGACTGATCCCACCAGGACCCTCAAAGGAACCAGAAAGCACCTCAGAGTGGGGGAAGCATTTACGCATTTGTTGTCATCTCCCGTTGGCCAAGGAGTTGCCTTGTGAGGTGTTCCGACCCTTGCACTTCCAGGTTGCACATTCACAAGGGCCTGTTCCAGTTTTATCCTGTGCTCAGGAATCGTGCTTCCTTATTCCATTCAGGAAGAAGAGGATATGAGGTGGGCCACCAGTCGAGTCTGATACAGACCTCGGTGCTAGAAAATACAGGTGTGATTTAAATCCAATACCTTCTAATGCCAAAGTACAACATCACTGCCCACACACCACTGCTTACCTGGCCTAGGGAAATGATGCATGCTTGAGAGGTGGGGCATTTGCCTCTAGTTCTGGAATTGCTGCTGTAGGTCATGTGACAGGCAAACCATTTAATATCCAGGCCTCAGTTTTCTTGCCTATAAAATGGGGACATGAGACTAATTGATTATCTCCCAAAGTGTATTTGGTGACACACTAATGTAGCAAGATGTTAATTAACAGGTATATCTGGAAAAGGGGGGTTTGTGGTCAAATAAGATTTGTAAACAGAAATTTTTAAAAAGTTATACACATTTCTTCCTTGAAGGATATCTAAGAGTCTATAATACATACTGCACAGATCCTTTATTTGAGAAATATCTCACAGAATTAGGCAGCTTTTTTGCTCATTTTCATTGAGCATTTACTATTTCACATCATGGTAAGGCTTCATGCTGTAGTTAATACATACATTATTATGTATTTTTGTGTATTTTTTATCTATTCATTTATTAAAATAATTGTTGAGTTCTGTTATGCGTGCCACATTATTCCTAGCAATGGGGATACCTCGATGAAAAAGGAAAAGTCCATAATTTTTACCTTGAGGTGGGGTAGAGGGAAGACAGACAATAAACAAGTAAACAGATACATGAACATAAAAATTGGTTGGCACACATCATCTCATCTTATTGTCACAACTAGTGAGACAGGGACTATTTTTATCATGCCTATTTTATAAACAATGAGCCTGAGGATTAGAGAAGATAACTTACTTAAATCATAGAAGTGGAAATGCCAGAGATGGACTATATCTGCCTTAAAATCTACTTTAAAAATGTTTTGGATATCATGTGCATACAGAATTGGACTAGCCAGGATCCTGGGCCCATTACGTACTGTATCACTGATCCATGTAAAACTTGTACACATAACCAATATGGTCTTAACCATTCTGCTCTATTTCTGTTCCACCACCCTGAAGGTTAATAGTCTTCAGAACACCACTTTGAGAAGCAATACACCAGATATTCTGGAGAAAGAACCTTCTGACTCTAATGAGACAAGCAGCAGCAAAAGATTTCATTCACATACATAGCAAAGACTCTGAGCTGGAATGATTGAGAGGTGATGGTTTTACAAGACATAATGTCTTGTAAAATTATGCCTCTCAATAATTCGGTGTAGACTTACATTATTATTCTCTTCTTACCATAGTAATTAAATTTTCCCTATAAAAAGTAAATTATGTTTGTAAAAGTTCCTATAGCCTTCATAATCTAAAGAGTTACCAGCCAGGAATCCTGGTGAAGGACTGTACTCCTAGCAACTCAGGAGGCTAAGGCAAATGGATCACAAATTCCATCCCATCCTGGACAACTTAGTGAGAATTAGTCTTAAAATAAAAAATAAAAAGGGCTAGATTGTAGAGCAGTGGTAGAGCATCTCTGAGTTCCATCCCTAGTACTGTTAAAAAAAAAAAGACTGACTTGTCAATGATAAGCTGATTTTAAAAGCATGTCCTTTATCTTGAAGTCCTTTGAAGAAAAATCCAGGGCCCAATTTTGATGGTCCTTCGGTCTGTGATATCATAATCAGAAATAATAAAGTGAGGAAAGGGGAATTATACTTTCTGTATATGCTCTATTGAAATGACCATGATTGCTAAATGTCAAAAAGATAAAATATCCTTTGAAGGTCTGAACTATGTGTATGTAGATAAAGTTTTCTTAAATGCTTTGCTATTTTTTTTTAACTATTGAAAGATTCCTCTTAAACTCAATCTAGATCTAATATGACTTTAAAAAAGCTTCCCAACCAAAAAGAACTTGAGTTACAATGTATGTAATCTCCACAGAAAATTGACAACATCTCACATACACACAATTGTTTTTCCTTTCACTACACTAATCGACATTAAACTGATTCATATTCTTTAGGGATGCATTAGGGAAAGGAATGGGATTTGAAAAAGGATTAAAAGAGTCAAAATATTGACTATTCGCCATAGCTTGTGTAGGGTTTTTTTTTTTAATTTTAAATTTTTCTTCAATAGTCATTACATCCTTTTTCATTTTTTGCAAACTTTAAATTACATTAATGATTTTGCTAGTTAATTTTCCTATTTCTTTAGTTGGTAAATAATATTTATGTAGTACAATGTGGTGGCACAATACATATATACAATGTTTAATGATAAAGTCAGGGTAATTAGCATTTCCATCTCTTCACTCATTTATCCATTTCTGTAAATGTAAACTTCATTGTAAACTTCTGACTCATTTTTTCTAATTATTTTGAAATATATCATAAGTTTCTGTAGACTGTAATTACCCTTCTATGCTTTAGAATACCAGAACTAATTCCTACTATCTAACTGATTTTGGTACCCATTATCTAACTCTCTCAATATTCCCTTCCCCCTATTCTTCCCAGTCTCTATGGCCACTATTACACTCTCTTCTTTATGAGATCATATTTTTAGCTTCTACAAATGAGTGAGAACATTTAGTATTTGTCTTTCTATGCCTGGCTTAGTTCACCTAACATGATGGCTTCAAGTTCCATCCATGTTCCCACAAATGACAGAATTTCATTCTTTTTTATGGCTGAATAATAATCCATTATGTATATGTGCACCACGTTTTCTTTATTCAGTCATCCATCAATGGAATTATTTTATTTCAAAACTTGGTTATTAGGAATAGTGCTATATTTAGATGGGAGCAAAGGTATCTCTTTGATATAATGATATCATTTCCTCCAGTATATACTCAGTAATGGGATAGCTGGAACATACAGTAGTTCTATTTTTTTTAAGGAATTTCTATATTGTTTCCCTTAGTGGCTATATTTACATTGCCACCAACAATATGCAAGAGTTCCACATCGTTATCAACACTTGTTATATTTTTGATAACAACCATTCTTACTGGAGTGAGTGATAACTCATTGTCGTTTTGATTTGTGTTTCCCTAATGATTAGTGATGTTGAACATTTCCCCATACATTTGTATGGCGTGGTTTATTTTTAATATATCATCTTCTGTAATAGGGCTAAGGTAAGAATCACATTTCTTTGACCTCTGACCGAGACAGAGAAGGCAACATGCATTGGAGATGTCACTGGGAGAATGTTGAGAGATCCACATTTTGGGCACTTGCTAATTTTTGAAACTTCCTAATGCATGTCTCAAAAATTAGTTTCTTGACTCCCTATAAGAAAATATGGTAATCTGTGCCCAAACACTTTTCAATAACCTAGGTTTCATCAAATACAAAGTAATCATGCAATATTCATGTAGATGATCAAGAAAATGCATCTTCCATTTTAAGTAGGAAAACTAATTGCAGGTGATTGCAAAAAGAAAATGGCAGGGTATGTGTGCAGTGGGATTAAAAAACACAGTATAAAGCACAGGCCATTTTATTTGGTTTTTGAAATTATTGATTCACGATTCCTAGGCCCTGGTTAAGAGGAGATAAATGTTAAAGTTGTGATTCTTATGTGGAACAAGGAGACCATTTGCTACCTCTACAGGAATTCTTTGGATACTCACACAGAGTCAGGAAGAAGGGGGAAAACCCTAGCAAAAGAAACATTTGCCTATCCTAGTGTAATGCAACGAGATTTAGAACTGCTTCTATCGATGACTGGGAGAGTAAAGATCTGGTGTTCCGTGGTTTAAAGGGGATTTAGAATAACCAGGCCTCCAGTGCTTTGATCCTTTCCACCTAATTGCTGCGAAGCTGTAAACTTCTCTAGGGTCAAAAACCTGCTTCTAGTCAGACACAGCCTGCTTTTTTTGTTAGGATGACACAAACAGAACACGTTCCATTGTAAAAGTCGTCTTTGATCATTAGAAGAAATTTGCTTGTGATAGGTACAGATGGCTAATTTTCTCCTTCATTAATTCATCAAACATATATTGAGTCTGTACTGGGCCTTGAAAATACCAAAGTGAAGCGTACTCTATCAGGAGAGAATTTTCAAGTTAGCATACAATCACAGGAAACCATAGTGTGATGGTTAATGGATGGAGGTCTAGGAGCACAAAGGAGAGGTGCTTAAGAAGACCTTAGGAAGTCACTGAAAACTGCCACAAGTTGCCAAGCAACAATGCTTTGTAAAAGGAGGATTCAGATTTAAATTCTCCTTCATGCATTTGTTGTTCTCTTGGTGTTTGAGGGCACAGAAAACCCTTCTAGAAGCCTACCATATATTTTCCCTCTGAATGCCACCACCCTATGCTATGGTGAGTTGGATGACTCTGGGGGACCTGTTGGTGGCCCTTGTTTATCTTCACTTAATTGTACAGGTCACATTGGTTACATGCTCTCTGACTCCTTTTCCAGGCTTAGTGGAAAGGCAGTGCTGGGCACAGGTCCAGGTGAAGAGCTTGGCCTTCATCATTGTGTCGTAAAAGCACAATGTCAGCTTTGTCTCTTTTATTATGCCGGTAGCCTGCACTAATCAAATTTAACATTTTTGTCCTTCCATTCATTTTCTATAGCTACTATTCCTTTGTGACTTTGTTAGTTATTCAGAAGAAACATTTTATCCAAGGTAGCAGGGCCAGAGGGTAGAATAGAAGCTGGTTTCAAAAGATTTATCTAACGGAGATTCATTTAAAAGAAGTTAATATCAATTTTTTTTAAAATGGAATCTCTTCCATGCTGAATATAGTCAACTTCAATTTGGGATACATAACTTGACATATATGCAAATAGATGAGTGGATCATTGAATGGATGGATATGGATGGAAGGACAGTCAGATATAAAGCAGGTTCTTCTGTCCTCTAGAACCTCATCAAAAGGAAACAACTGATACCCCTCTTCAGGTACATACCAAAATACAGTTGCCATCTTGTCTCAGTCAAGGCTGCCAAGCATTTGGCATGCTTATGCTGATGAACTGACAGAATATTTGAAACTAAAGTTTCCTGAGAGCTAGAACTTAAGTTCACTCTACCAATAACTCAAATTAAAACAATATCTTTAAAAAAATTAATTCTGAACAGGAAAAAAGTGTTGTCCTCACAAAGGAGTTGATATATGGGTTGGCTGGATTAACCCATCAAGTAACCCAAAGGCACAAGAGCATTGGGACAGAAATAACATGGGGAGTAAGGACATGGAGTAATGGGGTGAGGCCAGAGAGTCAGGAGTCTGCCCCAAGAGCTGGGTGAGGGAGCTGGAGAGAGGAATTACAGCTGATCTTAAAGGAGATTTTGTTCTTTGGGAAATGAGGTGCCATAGATAAAACGGCAGTTTAAACCTAAAATGAGAAGGAGGGCAAGAAAGTGTAACAGGTGCAGTTGAACTTCAGAAGGCCAAAACCCTTGTCTTCCAGTTCAATTCCATTCCACAGGAGCTCTTCAAAGCTGGAAGGAATCTGAGATATAATCTAGTGTCTAGCCCAACACCCCTCATCTTCAAGCAAGAAAACTTAGTGACTTAAATGATTCAAACTACTTAAATGACTTACCTACTACTCAGTGATAAAATCAAATTCCTGCTTTGCCACAATCTCTATGGCTTTAGGTAAATTACTTAACTTCCTCCCCTTAGCTTCCTTGTCCAGAGGATGGATGGTATTGTGATAATATATGTAAAGTGCTTAGTAAACTGTCTGACATGTAAGAAGAATTCAATTAATGTTAATAAACACAATTACTAACAACAAAAATAATGACAATATTATTGAAATTTCCTGATTCTGTCCAAAGCTCTTTTATGTATGCCAGTAGTGTTCAGATCATCTGAATCACCTGAAGTGTTTTAGAAAGTTATAAGTTTCTTGGCCTCTCAAGACCCACTGACTCTGAACCTTGAGGTGGTTGGGGAATCTGAACTTTTGTAAAGCTCCCCTGGATGGCTCTGATAATATGAACAAGGATTAGAAACAACTGTTCATATTCACTGCTGATCAAACTTTATTTTCATAATTTTTTTTGTCCTGGGTATTAAACCCAGTAGTGCTTAAGTACTGAGCCATATCCCTACCCTTATTATTTTTTATTTTGAGACAGGGTCTCACTAAGTTGCTTAAGGCCTTGCTAAGATGCTGAGACTGGCTTTGAACTTGAGATCCTCCTCCTCAACCTCCAAACTGCTGGGATTACAGGCATGTGCCACCACTCCTGGCTATTTTCATAGTCATTGAATGAGAGTTTGGAATCATTTTCACTGTTTCAGTCCTTCAAAAAAAAAAAAAAAAAAAAAAAANATATATATATATATATATACACACACACACATATATATGAAAGTACCTGGGCACAGGAGCACACGCCTGTAATCTCCGTGGCTTGGGATGCTGAGGCAGGAGAATCACAAGTTCAAAGCCAGCCTCAGCATCTTAGGGAGGCCCTAAGCAACTTAGTGAGACCCTGTCTATTAATAAAATATTAAAAAGGGCTGGGGATGTTGCCCAGGCCAAAAAAAAGGAGAAGAAGAAGAAAGAAAAGAAAAAGAAATATACATGTAAGCACAAGAACTGGGGTGAAGACATAATGCTGGAATCCCAGGAGGTTAGAAATACACATCTGTGCTCAAAAGGAAGGTAGGGGTGATTGGATGGTAAGACTAAGAAATGGGGTATTCATCATTGGTAGAAATGATTAATTATGCCTAGTTTTGCATGTACATTTGCATGCCTCCTAATATAACATATGCAAATACATCTTTAATGGCATGACTTGTTTGCCAATGTTGAGTGCTAATTGTAAATAATTTCTATTTTCTGTAGTGTTTAGGAAACTTCAATATGGCACTTGCTGGCAGACAGTTTCTGTCTTCTAGATTTAGCAACATATTAAGTAATCATCACAAAACCATTTTTCACTTACTGCTAACAAAAGAAGTCTAGACAACAATTTGCAATTGTCTATAGGAATGGAATAGGTAAGACAGAGATAATTTAAATTTATGGAAAAAAATAAAATATGGCCTATATTTTCCACTTCTTTCCCTGAGTTTTTCCTAATATAGAACAAAATAGATCATTACAAGTTTCACCTCCTCTTATAGGATCCTCTTTACCTTTTCAGATGATGTCATCAACAGTTGACAAAAGATGGGTAGTAGAATGAAGAAGAGAAAGAAAATAGCTAGGAACCCGCATAGTCAGTGTCTAGAAATACTGATCCCTAAACACCCACTTGTAATCCCTAGTCCATTGTTCTCAATCTGGATAAGAATGTCAGAAACTCTTACTTGTGAGAGAGATCCCTGGGTCCCACCTCCAGAGTTTCCGATACAGTGTATCTAGGAGTGGACCTAGGAATTTGCCCTAATGACAATCCCTCTCACTTGCACAAACAACTTTAGGATTTTAATACAGATGGTTCTCAGAGTATACTTTGAGAAACATTGCCCTGATTAACATAGAGACTTGAAACTGTGATTCCCCGGTTAGCAGCATCAACAACACTATAACCTGAGAGACTGTTAGAACCGTACAATCTTAGGGCCCATCCCAAGCTTGTCAATCAGAATCTGCATTCATAGGCACATTCAAGTTTCAAAAACCCTGATCTAGAGGAGGCATCTTCTTCCCTCTTTGCATGTATTAACCTATCAGTTTTCCCCTATAGCCTTCCCTTCTTAATCTACCTGAGATTGCTAAAATCAGTGTTTCTCATGGGGGTCCCCAAACTGACTGAGTTGAAAACTCTCCAAGCAGGACCCAACTTGTGTATTCTAACAAGCCCTTCTGTCCAGATGATTCTGGTGCATGTTAAAGCTTGTGAACCACTGACATAGTTCATGTTATTGGTGTGCATTTAAAAACGAAGTTCACCAGTATATTTTGTGTATAACAAATAGGCCAATCTGGGGTTGTGGCTCAGTGGTAGAGTGCTTGCCTAGCACATGTGAGGCTTAGCACCACATAAAAAAAAATAAATGAATAAAATAAAGCTATAAAAAAAAGTTACTTCATTTAAAAAAAATAGGCCAATGTCACCAGATGTAGAGCAAATCACAGACTTGCTTCCCATTGTCAGTCCCCAGAATCAATCTTACAACATCTCTACCTCTTCACCAGTGAAGAGGATGCTTTGACTAATGCAAGTGTCAGAGGCAATGATCTCCTGTAGTAATTTATGCAATGCCAGGATCTGAGCAATGTGGGCAGCTGTGCTATATAATGGTTTCAGGGGACAAGTAGTTCAAACAGTTGGGTTTCAAATGAAAAATAACTTCCGGATCCAAATACCTTAGATAATATGAATTAGGATTCTACATTTTCTGGAGATTGACATAACTGGAACAGTATGAGTAGAAACTCCAAGATTGGCTGGAACTCAGAAGAGAGACCAGAGCATGAACTGAGTGAAACATGGTTGAAAGGTCAGGGAAAATGTGACTGGGCCATTGAGTAGTTAATTTCAGCTGAGTCTGTTCACTTTTGTTTTACTCTTGCTTGGACTTTCCAAGATTATTATACTCAACTCCTAACATAATTTTGTTTCATCTGTCTTGCTCCCCACCCCCGTGTGTGTGTGTGTGTGTGTGTGTGTGTGTGTGTGTATGTGTGTTTCCTCTCTTGATATCTTTTCTTCACACTCTATGTCCCTCTGAATCTATTTATTCTCCCTCCCCATCCCGAAATCTTTAATGAAAAGATTCAGCACACTTTCCAGACGATGGATGCAGGGAAGATTAGATTTCCATGTGGACCAAAGCAGAGAGACTGCTAATAAGTTTCTGTTGGTACTGTTGATTTTAAGATGCTGGAGAGTTCTATGATATCCGGTTATCCCCACTCTTTTTATTTTTTTTAATTTGTAAGTATTTGCTATAGATTATTATCATGCTATTTCTCGATGGAACTGAAGTACTAGTTTATCAAAATGTCAGCATAAAGACCAAAAGTCAAGCAAATTTGCTGCAATAAAGAAATGCTGTAAATTTGCTGTCAGTTAAGAAATCCTCTTGAATTCAAAGTGCAAGCCTAGCTGAAAGCATTTTTAATAATTGTTAATGAGTGAGAAGTGAGGTTAACCCAGTGTGCATGCACTTTAATCTTGTGCCGTGTTAAATTTCTCAGTTTTAATAATTGGGGCCAATTATTTATGCTATGATTCCAAGAGTGATCAGGGAATAATGAAAATATAAAATCAGGTTCATTTTGCTAATTTCATGTGTTGAAACTCACATCTACTCCCCTTTTATTCTTTTTGAATGTTAATGATATGTACCCTGGAATAACTTTCTTCTTGAAGTCTTAATTATAGATTGGTTGAAAAACTGAAACATTTTAATATTGAAAATATTTGGCAAATAAGCCTATAAATTTTTTTATAAGAGTTCTTATTGTAACCAGGCCAGTGGCACACAGATATATAATCCCAGTGACTTAGGAGACTAAGGCAAGAGGTTCACAAATTCTAGTCCAGCCTATACAACTTAGTGAGACCTTCTCTCAAAATAAAATAAAATTAAAAAGAGTTGCAGGTTTAGCTCAGTGGTAGAGCACCCTTGGGTTCAATCCCCAGCACCATTAAAAAAAAAAAAAATTCACTATGGTATCTTGGATATAAGCCCAAAGAGAGGTAGCACATGGAGAAAGTTCTTTTACAATATACAAAGATACAAAATAATGGAGTCACAGAAGGGGAAAAAAAAGATTTCCCCAAATCTAATTATCAAAAAGCAATTCATCTTGTTTGAGTATCTCAATCAATGCATCCCTGAAGCCACTTTCTCAATTCACTCTCCTTTCTGATATATGGAGTGTGTGTGCATATGTGTGTGTGTCTTTTGGTGAAACCTCTTAGCATGGGGAAATGCAGTTTTGCTAATTTTATGTCTTATTTCTTAATGACCTACTTTTCTGCAGCAGCTTTAGTGGAATGGTGAAAGCTTGGTCTGATTTTTTTGAATCTTTTACTTTGTGACTGTGACTCAGCTGGGTACAGCAGAGATATTTACACAGTGGGGGCAGGGCAGTGTGCATCAGCCTCAGCTTTTGCTGCTTTTGCAGGGAGCTTACAAATTGTAGGCACTCAGAATAAGTGGCATCATTAGTGTACATAAAATGTCCTAAGGGTATGGGAATGATTTAGAATTCTGGTATTCGGTAAGGGGAAAATAGGGGCTCAGGTGTCTGAGAAAACTAGATCCAGTAGCACTGAAATGTGACCTTGGGTAAATCACTTGATCTTAGTTTTTCACCTTTAAAATAAGATGAATATATGCATTTCACTTTTATTGAAATGCTGCAGGTTATCAAGGCAGTATTTGTCAAGCTCTTCATTTAGAGAATTATTTTAGGTAAGATTTGGCAAAAGAGTTTTTAACATAGGCAGCCTCATATCTAAGTTTCTGTATAAATTGCACATGTCATAGAGGACATCAGCTTCACTGAAGGAGTCACTGGCAGAATAATTCTTTTGTTTCCCTAAAAAAAAAAAAATACATAAACAAATAAAAGGAAGATTGGCTGGATCTTTAGAAATTTGGTCTTTTGAAAGAAACTCAAGTTAAATCAATTTAATCAATGAATACTTTGTAACTTAGGTTGAAAGATCAGGCCCACTTTAGTATTCCCATCAAATGTGAATCAATAAAACACAACCCAAGTACTCCACAGAGCTCCTGCTAGGTAATCCCTGTATTATGCACTTTTGGGTTCATCAATAGTCCTTGCCCTGCAGGGGTTTACATTTTAGACTAGCACTCTTTAAGAGAACCTTCTATGGAGAAGGACATTCTCTACATTAATGCTGACTGATTCAGTTGACATCAGTCACTTGAGCACTTCAATGTGGCGAATGTAAAATTTAAGTTTATATAACCACACAAGGCTGTTGACTACCTCGTTGCATTTCCATTTTAATTGAAGACAACATTAATGAAGAGAGAATTAGTAGTGACCATCCATAAGGAGACATATAAAGCAATGTCATTTTGGATACAGGGAGCTTGAGCTGACCCTTGTTGGCTAGGGTAAGAGAGAAGGTGGGAAAGAGAGGAGAGAATGTTCAGGCTGAGAGAATAATAAACCAATGACCAAAAACCAAGTGATGTTATTACTAAACAGTTAGGTGATCATTCAAATGAGCACTGAAGGTTCTTACTAGAGCCAAAGAAAAAAGAAGACTGGACATGGGGTGGGCTTTGGGGGGACACATTATTATGTAGTAGGCACTTTCTTTCTGCCTTTCTAATATAATTTAATTCTCACAACTAACTGATGAAGTAGTTACTACTATATCCTTATTTTATTCTTAGGGAACAAACTTAGAAAAGTTTATAATTTCTCCAAGGTCACACAGCAAGGAAGTGGTGAGCTGAGCTTTAGAACCTAGATAGCTTTCTTCCAGGTGCCACATTCCTTAGCCATCTCATTCTACTGCACTGGTTAAGAATTTGTACTCTGGAATTTTCCAACTTCTGTCTCTATTTTCTGGTAACCAGGGACATCTATAAAGCGAGAATGGAAAAGACATATAATTTAAGGTTGCTGTGCTAGGATTACCTAAGGTATTGCATGTAGAACACCTAGCAGTGCTTGGTGCGTAAAAAGGACTCAATAAATCTTTGCCTAATTGTATTATCAGAAGTAGATTCAAAATGCAACTGAAATTAGGGCCGGCTTGAATAGACATTAATCAACCAATGCTGCTTCTTGAACTGAAGATTGGTGTGTTGAAACTATTATGAAGGATAAAGGACAGAAGGGAAGAAGAAGGAAACTAGAATTGAGGAGGCTGTTGCAGTCTTAATTGGGTCAGAAGGGTCACATTCAAAGATGGAAGGAATGTAACTGATTTTCTCCCTAGAAACAAAGTAAAACATGTTGATTGGGCACCAGTTTAAAATTTCAGAAAAGGACAAGGAAGACCCTCAAAATCATCTGTAATACCGCATCCAAGAGATAAACACCATCAATATTTTGTATATATCCTTCAAGGTTTTTATGTGTGTGTCTGTGTGTCCTAATTAACTTCTTAAGTTTACTGTTATTTGCCTACAGTAATTCACACTTTTGGGGTGCTGTTCTATGACTTTTAAAACATACACACACACACACACACACATACACAGTCATGTAACCAAGAACAGTCAAGATACAAAATGATTCCATTGACCTAAAAAAATTCCTTTTACTGCCCTTGGGGTCATTCCTCCTCTTATTCCTATCCCCAGCTCCTGGTGTCCATGATCTATTTTCTGTTCTGATTATTTTGCCTTTTCTGGAAAGTCATTTCAGTAGAATCACATAGCCTTCTGAGTCTGGCTTCCTTCACTTTGCATAAGGCTGTGAGATTTATCCATATCTTCACAGGTATGAGTAGTTCATCTTTTTACTAATGAGTGATATTTCATTGCGTAGATGTATCATAATTTGTTTCCATTCATCAGCTGAAGAAAATTTGAGTTGTTTCTGGTTTTTAACAATGATGAATAAAGTCCTAAAACAATCAAAGAAAGGTTTTGTGTGGAAATAAAGTTTCATTTCTCTTAAGTAACTACATAAGAATGGGAATACTGAATCATATGTTAAGTACAAGTTTAACTATAAAAAAATGCCCAACTGTTTTCCAGAGTGGCTATAGCACTTCATATTCCCATCATCAAGTATAGGGTTCCATTGCTCTACACCTTGAGCAGCCGTTGGCAGGATCAGTGTTTTTTGTTGTTGTTGTTGTTTTGTTTTTTTTAAAGCCACTCTAATAGGAATGTAGTTGTTTATCATGATAGTTTTAATTTGCATTTTTCTAATAACTAATTTTGTTGAGCATCTTTAGTCGTGTCCATTTATCTTCAAATAGAGAAAATGCAATTTATTTCCAGTTTATATGCATTTATTTCTGTTTTCCATCTGTTTGTGTTCTCTTGACCTTCAGTATCATGTTGAATAGGAGTGATATGGTTTAGATATGAGGTGTCCCCCAAAAGCTCATATGAGGAATAATGCAAGAAAGTTTAGAGGTGAAATGACTGGCTCCTGAGAGCCTTAACTTAATCAATGCCTTAATACACTTGAATGGATTAACTGGGTGATAACTGTAGGTAGATAAACTGTGGCTGGAGGAGGTGGGTTTCTGGGGGGCATGCTTTTGGGGTATGTGTTTTGTCCCTGGTGAACTGAATTTTGTCTCTCTATCTCTGGTTCCTGATTGTCATGTTCTGAGCTGCTTTTCTTCTCCATACCTTTCTACCATGATTGCCCAGAGCAATGGGGTCAGCCATGTATGGACTGAGACCCCTGAAACCATGAGCCCCAAATCAATTTTTCCTTCTCTAAAATTGTTCTTGTCAGGTCTTTTGGACACAGCAAAAAAGAAAAGAAACAAGGAGTGGTTCTAGCATTCATTCACCCTTACCTTATTCCTGTTCTTAGGAAAAAAGCATTAATTCTTTCACCATTTAATATGATACTAGCTGTTGGGTTTTTTGTAGATGCCCCTTATTAGGCTAAGAAATTTCCCTTTATCTTCTTGTTGGCTCAAAGTGTCACAAATGGCTTATAGAATTTTTTTAATGCTTTGATATGAATATTGAGATGATCACATAATTTTCCTTCTTTATGATATGAGGAATCACATTGATTCTCCAGCATTAAACCAGCCTTGCATTCCTAGCAGAAATCCTACTCATGATATATTATTCTTTCTATGTTACAATATTTGAGTTGCGTGTATGTGTATTTTTTAAATGAAAAAAAGCAGGATAATAGTACTATATACAGGCATGTAATCATTTTTTAAATATAAAAGAAATACATATTTATAAGAACATTTCTTCCTGATTACTTCAATAGATTTTTCCCCCTAGTTTTCTTTTAGTAAGGGAATAGGTAGCTATGCATATTTTGTTTCAGGTTCCTTAAATTCAAAAACTGGGATAAGCAAGTTCTAGCTCACACAAACCAACTCTTCTAATTAGCTAATAAACTCTGAAATGAATTATTTACATCTTTGACAAAATGGGAAAAGAAAACTGCTCTAAGTTTTGAATGTCATTATAAATGCTAAGAGCAAAGAAAAGAGAGTAGATCTCTGAAATGCAGGCCCTCTCCAGCTGTCTGGGAAGTCTGAAATCTCTGCTTTGAGTATAACCTTAAATAAACATCTGATATTTGTAAAGAAATCTCTTTCATCCATTAAAAAGTACTGTGTAGATACAGATATACACATATATAGGTATGTAGATGGAGCATCAACAATCTTTTGAAAAATTATACTTTGAAATATTTTTCTTTTTATTTTGAGATATTTCTTCCCTAGACAAACAAGCCTTTTTATTTTCTTAAAAATTAGGAATATGAGTGTCCCCTATCCCAGAAACATGCTTTCAAGATTGATACTTTCTAGGTACCACTTCAGACTTATTTTTAGAATTCCAAGAATATGATATCCCCCCCAGGTTTTATTTTAGAAAATGCAGTCCAGTTGCTCTTCATATCCTCATAAAGGAAAGTGGCACAGCTTTCTTTTACATGTGAGACAGCTCTCAAGATAATGGTCAATTTTGCTAAAGGCCTCCAGGATACTAAGCATGAATTTTTGGAGGAGTTTTGTTGTTGTTGTTGTTCTTATTTTTTAGGGGTATCCCTCATTCCCAGTCCTGAATTAAGACTATTCTGGGTCTCTCAAAACGTTTGTACAAGAGGATGAACTTCAATGTTTGCATCATTTCCCCTGTTTTATACTCTCCTCGCATAGACTACAGCTGAGAGTTTTAGAGAAAAGGCGCTTTCGGCAAGTGCAAAGTGGTATTGTCATGTTGCTACTGGAGCTGACTCTGAGAGCCAAGAAAATAGGACAGAATAAAAAGGAAGTAAAATAAGTCATAGTGAAACCTTCTCCCTCAGAGGAAGGAAAGCAAACATTGAAATATTGCTTTTTCCTGGCTGCTTATTAAAGGGGAAATTTGCCTACTGTGCTGGAAGAGTCTTTTATTCATCGTTCTGTTGATGTGAAGCATCCAACTGGAGGTTTGTTTTTGTATGCATAACTCATTCTGTTTCTTAAGGTGAATTCAACTGACAGTGGGTATTGAACAGAGTCAGCATTTCTCTGATTAGAAAAGATGTTGGTTCGTTTTTATCTTCAATAATTTAAAGTAGACCCCCTGAAACTGTTCAATTTAAATGTTTGCAGCAAAGTTCATTCACATTTATGAAATATCTGAAGTCATTACTTACAGGAGAGTCTTATTTTATATTAGTAATGGATCAACTTTTTAAAAACAAAATGCTACTTGGATATTTTGTGCAATTTAACATAGTTTTTGTCAATTTTGGAAATGTTTAGGTCCAGGGCATTGTAAATTAATCAACTAATATAAAAACCCTGAGTTTATAGGTATAGAATTGTAGTGCCACAATGTGCAATTAAATACCCCATATTCTATTTTCATAAGTCCAGGGTCATTGGTCTAAATTACAATTATATAATTTCTGTTATGATTGCTAGTGATTGGTATAATTTGACTAATTATTGCCTAAACAATGGAAGTTGGCTGGGACTCAAACTGCAACAAATGCTTTTTTTATGTGAGAGGAACAAGGAAACTGAATGCTTTTTTTTTTTTCTTTTGTCATTCATTGAGGGGCTGCAATTAATCATAAATATTGAACTGGGAAGAGGGGGATAGAAAGCTTTCTTTATTTTCTAGGATCATCTTTCTTGGGTAGAATAGAAGGCAACCCTCTAGAGAAAAATAAATGACCATGTTTAGAGAAACATCACTTTGACTGACTAATTGGAAGGATGGTGGGAAAATCCCACAGGAAATGGTCCGGAGGAGCCTGTGACTTTTATAGTCAATACTCTTCTTAGGCAGAGCAAACATTACTTTTAATGGCATAAAATCCATTTAAATTGAAAATACCATCTGCCTAACCTTCTAATCTGACCACAGGTTCAAGAATAACCATTGCCAGATAAGAAAAGAATAAAATGTTTCATGAAATACAGGGTGAACTTGTGTCTAGACAATAAGAATGTGATTACAAATGAGAATGCTGCCTTTTGAAAAGGTACTTGTACTTCTAGGTAGTTTTATATATTGCATAACTTACTAAAACCTTCTTAGCCTTTCCAGTATTTTCCAGTAATTTCTTTGTCTGTTTTGACCATAAGCTTTGAATAAGTTGATTAAAAGAGAAGTTGGTCATTGTCACTTTCCAAAGGCTTGAGATCCATGTGCATGCACAGAACCCCACAGAGCACCACAACTCAGAATAGAAAGGTTAGGGAAGAAACTAGTGGGTACCATTTAGCTGTTCCCATGAGATCTCAGAAATCACACAGTCTTCCTGGGATTCCTTAGCATCTGTACTGGGGCTGAGAAACACACTGGCCCCTAAAGGTGAGAGATGGGGTATAAGGGAGAAGGTTCTGCTGGAACACCACAAGCTCTCCATTCATAGTTGGCAGCAAGTTTCTTCCAGGCACATCAGGGCAGTGAGATCTTCCCAGAGAGACATGAATTCTGTCTGTCTTAGGGCCTTTTCTTATAAATTCTAGATGGAGAGTTCTCCCATCTTCCTCAACCCTTTACAAGGAGCTCTAGGACTTGGTATGTGCTCACAAGAGCCATAATTCCCTGCCTCTGAACTTTATGTCCTCAATGCTAGAAAAACTTCTATTGAAAGAAATAACAGATTAGGTTGGGCATGTCTTCTATGGTGGTATCACATTACAAAATAAATAGTATGGTTTCTGAAGTACTGCATGTAATAAATTGCCTTTAGTGCAGGACAATATAGTATAAATAAAAACATGAGTTTATTCAAATCTTATTTGAATGTTTTATGTGGCTTATCTTAGATAGGAATGTCTCATTTCCTTGACAACTAATGACAGTTAGGCAGAGATAGACTTACCTTTGTAGAGTTGGACTTGTCAAAGCAAAAAAGAGTTTCCACTGGAAAGTGGCATATCATGCTGTTTAAATATGACAGATCTGGAACCCAACTACCTGGGTTAAATTCTGATTCTGCCATTATCAACTACCAATCCTTGGGTAAGTTGCTTAATTTTTTTGGAGCCTCAGTTTCCTTATCTGAAAAATAGAATGTATAATTATATCTACCTCAAAGGACTGCCAAGAAGATTAGCCAAAATCATTCATGTCAAACATTTGATAGATTTTAGCTGCCATTTTAATGATTCTTTTCATCTACTTTGATATTTCTTCTTCTGGCCTCTCAGACACCAGAATTACTTAGAATTATGATTATTCAGAATTATTTAGTCTACCAAAATTCTGAGTACCTAAAGAACAATTCTAGAAAAAGTTATTTACCGTTTGGTTACAAAATAGATACATTTCCAACAAGGACCTATTTTCTTCTCTCTCTTTCCCCTCAGCATTGATAAGATGATAGATATCTTCCAACCATAATTACATCCAAAGTTGTACAAGTGGGCCCAGACTGCTAAGAAATTAGGTAATTAAATGTAAAATTTGTAGGCCAAGCCATGACTTCTGAAGTCATGATTATAGAAGTCCCTGGTCTGCTGGGAACATACTCTTCTCTTTTGTCTTGGTAGAGCGAGCTCTTAGTTCCACCAACCCTTTTCAGTCTCTTAGAACTGTTTTTTTTTTTTTTTTCACTTCAGAAGATGCAGGAAAGTGGGAAGGCAGAAGGAGCCTTGGAACCTACATAGCCGGGTGCCCACTTGGTCTTTGATGGCTCATCAGTAGTTCTGTTCCGAAGTTCACAGTTTGAGTTGTGTGTGGATTACAGGTTATTGGCTGGATTTAAAAAAAGAACAAAAAAACAATTATTTGTTTTTTTGGGTAATAGAATTTACAGATGTTATTAAAGGTTAGTATAGAATATTTAAAAAATTGAATTATTGATCTAAAAAAGAAACATTTTTCATTTTAACTTCTGAGTTTACCTTACAATACAAGTAAATAGGCTAAAGCAATATTAAACTCTTTGACTACAGCATAAAACATTTTATCTTTCTTGGATGCTACAAGATCATAAACTAAGGAAGTCAAAATCAATTTATGAACTCTCCAAGATCTTGCTAAGGAAATAGCTAGTAAATGCATAGAAAACATGTATTTATTCTTATGAAACATGCAAAAATAATCTCAGTATACTTCCCTAAGTGACTCTACTATGCAATATAAGTTATGTAAGATTCTGAATATATTGAGTTTACTTAATATGATACATTTGGGAATGGGGTATAATTGAAAGATTTGGGGATAAAACTAGCGTCAATTGAGTTGAAAAGTTCCTTTTTAAATAAGAATTGTTAAATTATACTATAAGATGCTGGAGAAAATATTACACACTATCTAAATATGAAATTAATATCTCCCTCAACATTGTAATAAGTAGTGCGTTTCAACTTAGTTCATTAATTGAGTAAATTGTTTTAGATGATTCAGATTTTCCACATAATAATATAACTTTTCATTGTTTCTTTTGCCAAATTCTGCTGCTAGATTAGTGTGTTTGAGCAAGCAAATTAGTGCCTCCTAGGAAGGTGTTGCTAAGTCACAGAGCAAAGAGGAATATTTCAAGGAAGTAAACAGTCTTCTGAAGGTGCAACAAGTTCACTTCATGATTTTCCTTGTAAAATTGGAACCACAAAGCTCTTCTGCAAGGGGTCTTTCTTCCCATTTGCAAATTGTGACTTCATTTGTACAACTCATTATACTAAATTTGTCTCCATGGACACTAATCATTCAGCATGCCATACCGTGGGCATTTTTATTTGAGATGTAAATCAGCAATTCTCAACTTGTTTTTAATATCTAGGAGCATGTTAATGTAAATCCAGGGATGTCTACTTCTTAAAAGAAAAAAAACTCAAAATAATTTTGGACCTCAAGATGCTAATGAAAATTAGAGTAAATGACTGCACAATAATGTGATTTCTAAGATTTAAAATATTATAATATACTCGAAACATTCTTAGCTACAGATACAACTAACTGATTAAAGCAATTGGTTGCTAAGCAAACACTGAATGGCCTTGATATAACTGAAGTCATAACTGTTTCCATCTTTGGATTCCCATTCCCTTCCCCCAAACCCATGACATTTGGAGACCTTGAGTTAATATTAGAAATTAGTAAAGAAATTAGACTCTGCTCATACATTTTATTATTGAAATGTTTAGGCTTTATAAACTATCATTTTAAAATGTGGCTTTCTCCAGCTCATTATAATCATAAATGTGTGATTTTAGAAACTCTCCATTTTGCATGAGAAGAAATAAAGTTCAGAAAATTAAAAGAAATTATTTGTTTTCCAAAATTGTTAGCAATAAAATTTTACCTAGAATCAAGATTTCTCCAAAAAGTATTGTGATTTTTTTATCTGTACCTGACTATCTCACTGGCATAGCTCTAAATATCTTAAAGTAAGTGAAAAAGCAAGGGAATGGCAAATTTAGAAATTACAATTTGGGATAAGGTCTCTGATATTATTTCTCAAAGTGTGATCACTTATATAATTCACTTCAATGCCTATTAAAAAAGTAAATTTCTGCCCAGGTTCAAACCCCAGCACTGAAAAAACAAATATTTTTAAAAATATTAAATTTCTGGGCCATTCCTCAGATTTAATAAATCTTAATATCCAGGGGAAAGACCCAGGAATATGCAATTTAAATAGACTTGCTGGGTATAGTGGTACACACCTGAAATCAGAAGAATCACAAGTTTGAGGCCAGCCTTAACAATTTAGAGACCCCACCTCAAAATAAAAAATAATTTAAAAGGCTGTATCTGTAGCTCAGTGCTAAAGTGCCCCTGAGTTCAAGACCCAGTACTGATGTTAAAATATATGTATGTATGTATATATATATATAATTTAAATAAACTCTCTAGGTAATTTTTATGTATACTAAGGCTTGCATTCCATACGCCAGTGTGTTTTATTGGAATATTATTTAAAATGTTTTAAATTGGCATAATACTATAATACATAGTATATTATAATTATAATATTATAATACTATAATATATTCTTCATAATATTATAGTATTATGAAGAAATATGTAATGTCTTGTAGCATAGTCTGAGGAGACCTGTGTTGAAAAGGAAGGGCAAAGAGTTTGAGTTCCAATTCAGACACCACCATCTTGCAATGTGGTCCTGGACAAGTTGCTTAACTCTCTGAGCCTCCAATTTTTCTTCTTTAAAATAAGCATAAGGCTACCCTTGCAGGATTGCTGAGAGATAATGGATATAAAATATATAAAATACCTGAAGGGGGGCTCCCAGCAGTAGAGCGCTTCGCCTAGCATCCTCAGCACCACATAACAATAAATAAAATAAAGGTATTGTGTCCAACTAAAAGTAAAATATATATATATATATTTTTTAAAAATACCTGGGAGGCACTAGGCCTGGCATAGTAAAAGGCATACAACTATTAATTACTGTCATTACCTAAGCTAACATAACTATTATTGCCAGGCCTCTCCCCCTACCTTGTAAAGTGAGAATACACTGAATTCTACATTGTTTCAGACTTAGCTGCCATTTGTAGATTTTTTTCTGTTATTTGATCCTCCTCCTATACTCTGTGGCTCCCTGCCTACCTCTTGGCCATTTCACTGTTCATTAGTCACCTCCAGTAGGAAGAGAAAGGGAAAATAAGAAATGCATCTCGAAACATCCATTTTCCTCTTATGTTATTACTTCCAGCATAAGGTTTGGTTTGAGGGAAAGAGTCTGAATTACAGGCCAAAATAGCAGTTTTGAGTTTTGTGAGAGTTTAATTTACCTATTTTTTAGGTAGTCTCTTTTCCTGATCTTGCAATGGATAAGTAATGGCCATCCACTTGAAATGCCCTAATTTAAAAGCAGTGTTTTTAATCAACATTGTATGAAAAAAGGATATTTATAAATGATTCATTTTGAATCCTGTTTCTTTTCCTACTTTTTAGGAAAACCAAGAAGATTCAGTTTAAGGAAACTCATTAAGTTCCTATGGAGAAAGAACCCAAGTATGAAGTAGGTCAAACTGTCTCCCTGGTCATGCCCTTCAGGCACTGCTGACTAGTTTCTAGCTCAGCGGAGGTAGACCGGGTGTGGATGGATTCCTCCACTGCAGAGCTCCTCAGTTTGGGCTCAAACCCAAGGAGAAGGTGTCTGTGTGGAGCCTATAACCAGGAGTCTCAGATGTCCTGTAAAATGCCCTCAGTTTCTTCAGATTGGGATTTTTCCTCATGAAAAACTTGATATCCCAGACACCTGACACTGGTTGGAAAGGAGAGTCATAAAGGCAATCGCAGGAAGTGAGAGTCTCCAAGTCTCTGGAGGTGGTTAACAACCCAAAGTATCACACAAAGGTGAGTGTGGCAAGAGGGAAAATATTTCTTAACTCTTTTGGTGTGTAGCCAGACTCTGACAGGAGGGCACAGGTCAGAGGTGGCAACTGCCTGGTATTTTCTTTTCCTGACTCCACCTTTGTCAGACCTAGATCCCGATGGACTGTCTGCCTAAGATGTGTGGCAAGACCAATTCACTTGAATGGCAGTTCATCGAGGGCAGGTCTTTTCATTCACTGCACCTGGTGTGGTTTGGAGGAGGTGTTTAATAAAAATTTGTTGAATAAATGGATAAATTAGACATTAGGGTGAAAAAATGTTTGTTGAAAGAAAAAGGAAGGAAGGAAGGAAGGAAAGGAAGGAAGGAAGGAAGGAAGGAAGGAAAGATAAAATAGAAGAGAGAAATTATGGGATAATGACTGACTTGGTTAAGCAAATCTGATTATCTGAAGAAAACTCTCTTTTCAGATAGAAGAAGGCATATGAAGTTCCTATTACTGCTAGACCTTCTAAATGCTGATGACTGATTGGATTGGAAAATAATGATAACAGTAATGATGATGAATAATAAAAACAGAAACAGCAACATCTAATATTTATATGGCACTTGCACCATGTGGATTATCTTTTCTAATCCATTTGTAAAAGTTAATGAATGATAATAAAAGTATAATGGCACATTGCCACAGCATTAGGAAGCTTGATATAATATGGTATCAAGGACATTTAGTCAAAGGAATGTGATGTTGCAGACAGGTTCTAAAGGCAGCAGCCTAACCTGATTTCTCTAAATAAAAACTATGTGTGTACATAGTACATGTACATGCTTGAGTGTGTGAATGCATACATGTAAATGCATAAAGCCTGCCCAAAATTGTTTTGGTAATAACCTTGATTCAGGGAGTTGAGTTGCTAAGTAAAGCTAAGTGTAATTTTTACCTTAATACTACATCTTTCTTATTCAGATCAGTTTTCTGGGTAGTTTCCAAAATCACAAATACAAAGTACATATGCATCTCCAGAAATTTCTCCTTTAGGAAAATGGCAGTATGCCATAAAAGGTGAAATACAGAGCATTAAAAAAAAAAAAAAAAGCTAGCTCTGACTTTATAGATCTATTTTGTGATCCTTATTTTATCATGTCTGTTTGCTGTTTTAACATTTTGGCTCTTGAAGGTACTTTATTTAAATCCAGTGAAAGCAAACTGGAATGAATGGATTGTAGCGTCCTTGAGTGTGTCCTCTGTGGAAAGGCCATGGACTTTGGAGGAAGACAGACTTGGATGGTTTGAATTCCATCTCTGCTAGTGATCACCCATGTGACCTTGGTTAACTTCCTTAGCAATCAGGATTCTCCTCTGCAAAGTAGAAAGAAATATAACTTTTGAGATATGTTTTGAGGGTCAACGAGATAATATATCTTTGCATGTATGTATAGATGTGTATGTAATTACACATACATGATATATGAACATAATCACTTCCCTGTAGCATGGTCTGTCTTACCCTCTCAGCATCCTGAATAGTATAGGCAGCCTGATAGCTGGACATCTCCAAAACTTGAGTCTCAGGGCAGCCCCTTCTTTCTCTTTAGACTGTTGTAGCTACATGTAGACTTTGTACACCAGCCTGCTCTCTACGTTGCCATAAGCATTATCTTACACACATACGCACACGCACACACACACACACACACACACAATTTACTCTACTTGCTTCTTAATTTTCTGCAGCCCACAGAACAAAGTGTAAGCGCCTTGTTGAAGGATGCAAAACTTCCTCATCTAGCTTTAGATCCGGTGACTCCTTTCTTGCTGATCCCGAATTGTTTCTTCAACTTTGCCATGCCTTTATGTGTGTGTGTGTGTGTGTGTGTTGTCAGCCTAGAATGGCCTTCCTCTCTTTTCCACACGGTGAATATCCACTATTTCTTCTTTCAAGGCAAAGCTCAAATATTAACTTTTCTATGAAACATCTCTGGATTGCGGGGCTAGGGCTGTAGCTCAGCAGCAGAGTGCTTGGCTAGCATGTATGAGGCACTGGGCTCGACCCTCAACACCACATAAAAATAAACAAATAAAATAAAGGTATGCTGTCCATCTACAACTACAAAAATTTTTTTTTTTAAATATCTCTGGATTGCCTGAAGCCAAGTCAATCACACCCCTTTATGTCTTTCTGGCTCACATAATTCTTTGTTTACATCTCTATCATAACAGCATTATGTGATAATTAAAATACAAACACACCAACAATGCCAATTTCTAGATGTGTGATCTTGGACAAATACTTAACTTGTATTGCTGTCTTTATTTGAAAAATGAAGGCAATATTAGTTCATACCTGATGGAGTTGTTTTAAGTATTAAATGAGATAATCCACATAAAGCACATAGTATAGTACTTGGAACATGGTAACTGTAGAAAGTGTTCAGTAGTATCTCCGTTATAATAATCTCTTATAGGTCTTTGTTAATCTGTAAACTACTTCAGTTTTGCATCTGTACTATCCAGCCCAAAGCCCAGGACACAATAGGTATCTAATATGTTTGTTGAAAGGGAAGAAGGAAAAGGCAAGCTACCTTTCATCTTCATTAGCAAAGAGAAAATGTTAAACTATGCAGTATTTATGAGGAAGGCTCATTAACTATCCTTTCTGTCACCCTTTAGTTAATACTTATAGAGCTTCAGTTTCACCAGCTATAAAATGTCAATGACCCCCCAACCCCTGCCAATCTTATAAGATACAACATGCAAAAATTACAAGGCTTTAATGCCTCTAGATATTTCTTGGCTGTAGAAATTATACCAATACTGCTCTTCCCAAAAAAAAGGGAAGAAAAATTATGTCCAATTTTAAGAATGCATATGAGCTGTGAATTTTTTAAAATCTGGTAAAACGGAGGTCAGATAAGTCATTCAGTAGCATTTCTAGAGTCCTCCAAATGCTGTATGTAATGTCAAAACTTTTGTTTTAATGAAATTCAGTTATCCAATTATCAATTCTTTTCTATTCTGAGTTAAATGTTACTGAAATTAGAGTTTTCTTCTTATACTTGAAATTCAAAACTCAATTATCAAAAACAAACATTGTATTTCATTGTAATGAACTATATCAACTTCCTTTTTTCCATCTATTTAAAAGTGAGCTTTGGCAGTTGATACCAAGAGTTTTAAGTATTAAGTCAGTTCATCCAACCTAGTTTATAATTTACCATCCTAATAGCTCTGCTGATTATTTCTTAAGCACTTTGAAAAAATTTTAAAAACTATTTATTTTTTTCTGAAATTCATGCTATGCATTCTTCCAAGCCTTTTCCTACATAGTAAATTTTTATTTTGCAAAAGGAAGATAAAAATACCTATGCTGAGCCTTTGTTGAAGGTTTAAATGTGAAGGTTAAGTGAAAAATGTACATAAAAAATGTAATGTAGTGCTTAGTAGATGCCCATTAAATTTTATTTTGTTTCTCATTGGAATTTTGTTTATGACACCATGTTTTACTTAGGTTCATTTGTTTACATATGGGTTTACCCCACTTATAATGTAAGCTCATCCAAGGCAGGGATTTGTGCCATGCTTGGTTTTGGATTCCTGGCACCCAGCACACTGCTTGACACATAATAGATATTTAATACATATTTATGGAAGGCAGGCAGGCAGACATGCAGGGTAGGGAAAAAAAGAAAAGGAAAGGAGGAGAGAGAGAAGAAAGGAAAGTATTAAGTACTAGGAAAAGCTGAATATCATGGATAAAATCCCTATATCATTCAAGTTATTTTAATTATTTATGTTTTATCATAATAATTCTAAGAAATTATAGCATTACAAAACATATTTTAATACTACTTTATAGTTTTGAATGAAAACTGATATATGCCCTTTTTGTTTTATGCCACTATATATGAACAAGCATTACTGAATGAAAATTGCTTGTCAAAAATGTAGCAAATGTGAGATGGGGCTGTGAGTTTGATGGCATGTGTCATTTATCTCTGCAAAATGTGAGGAGTGCCACCATGTTTCAGTTCTCTTCTATGCACTTAGAAAACTTTGCTGTCTGCAATCTACTTGTTCTGTGACCTAGTCAAAAAGATTTATCACAAGTAAAACGCATATGTTTGATGCCTTTTTAGTGACATGCTTGACACATAGTACAAAATGATACAATCTGTATACTGTAAAGTTACAGTGTATACAAATCAGAGATGTTGTGCTTTGGGGTTACATAATTCCCTGTTTGAAAATATTTCATCTGATATCAGGAAAAGAAGCAGCTGGTACTAAGATAGTTTCAGCCTTCTCAAGTACCCCTTCCTTAATGTGTGCTTTGGACCCTAACTTTCTTTTTCTTTTAGGCTTCTGGTTGTTATTCTTATTCTTTGCTCTTGGTTAACAATTGATGCATTCTGATTGTGTGTGTGTGTGTGTGTGTGTGTGAAGTTTTAATCATAAAAATTTACATAATACAAAAAGAAGTATCATATTCCCTTTTGCTGTTTCCTTTCTCATTTCTTTGTAATCCATCCATGTTCTGCTACATCCTTCCAAACCTTTTCCTGTATATTAAATTTAAAAATATATGCACACATTTCTAGATATAATCTCCAGCTATGTATATTATTTATCAACATGCTTTTCACTTACTGTCTTGTAGATCATTTCACATACATTGAGATGTCATTATGAAGAGCAAAAGCTTCTTGGGCTGGGGTTGTGGCTTAGCAGAAGAGCACTCGCGTAGCATGTACAAGGCCCTGGGTTCGATTCTCAGCACCATATAAAAATAAATAAATAAAGATATTGAGTCCAACTACAACTAAAAAATAAATATTAAAAAAAAGCTTCTTGGGCTGGGGATATGGCTCAAGTAGTAGCACTCTCGCCTGGCATGCGTGAGGCACTGGGTTCGATCCTCAGCACCACTAAAAATAAAATAAAGATATTGTGTCCACCTAAAGCTAAAAAATAAATATTAAAAAAAAAAAGCTTCTCAAACAGAAGGGAAACAAAGGAGTGATCAAGCCCCATTTTGTTAATTCAATCACAAAGTTTAATAATGTCTAAATATTTGGGGTTTCCTCATAACAAGATTTGTTTTAAAGTGAAATTTAGTTTAAGTTTTATATGTATTCTATCATATACCACATTGAAGGATTTTAATGATTTAAATTAAATATTCACTTAAAAATTATCCCATAACATGGATTTGAAGGGACAGGCAAAAATGAAACAAAGTCCTTCTCAGTAGATTAGACAATTACAATCTGATTCTATTGAAGCCCACCAAATGATTGATGCTAAATTTAATATGCGTTATTACCATATTAAATTTAAGTTATTACCATATTAAATTTAATATGGTATTTTGTTGTTTTTGTTTTTGGAAGGGGAACAAATGCTTCCATTATTTCCTTTGTGTTAGAGAAAGGGAAGCATCTAAGGATTCTAAATTTTTAATTGAATCTTTAAGTGCTGAAAATGAGAAATTTAGGATACAATCCCATGGATCATGTTTTGTTTTTTTGGTACTGGGGATTGAACCCAGGGGCACTTTACCTCTGAGCTATATCCCTAGTTCTTTTTATTTTTTGAGACAGGGTCTCACAAAGTTGCTGAGGTTGGCCTTGAAATTTTGATTCTTGTGCCTCAACCTTCCAAATTGCTAGTATTAGGTGTGCACTATCATATCCAACTTGGATCATATTTTGAATTTTTTATACACACACACACACACATACATACACACACACACCACATACACACACACTTTTTCAGTACTGGTAATTGAACTCAGGGTCCCTATACCATGAGATCATCCCTAACCCTTTTAATTTTCTTTTTGAGACTTGGTCTGCTAAATTGCCAGAGTAACCTCGAACTTGCAATCCTCTTGTCTCAGCCTCCTGAGTCACTGGGATTATAGGCATATACTACCATACCTCTCTAAATTATATCATTAAAAGATCATGGAGATTTCAAAAAAATAAAAGTATATTATAACCTCTCAAATATGAAGTTACAAATAATTTTCAAAGGGGGTTGAGGAACCAAGGCAGTAGAGTTTTGGAAAATTATTGGACAATGGCTTAAATTATGAGCTATACCTCTTGTACTTTCCATGTATTCTCTCTGTATACACCACCCCCTAAACCTATCCTGTCTGCTGTGGTCACAAATGAAAGTTGACCTTCTTTATCACATTTATAGGTAAGCTTATGCTATAGCTTCAAAAATCAGAAATTTTTAAAGTGGAAATCGGTACTCAGAGACTACAAATTTTTTTCTCTGGTTTAAAGCAATAAAACTCTGAGTTGCAATCTAGTGTAACCAGTCATCTGTCTTTCTAAATGATTCCCAATGAGTTTTTTTTTTCTTTTTTCCTTTAATTTTGAAGATAATTATGGGTGATGAAAACAGATGAGATTAAATCAAATCAAAATTCAAATAAAACTCTCCCACACCCAGGCCCAAGTGCCCGTTTGTTGACCCTTACCTGTTAATTATGACAACTCGTTCTGATCCTTTAGACTCTGAGCATCATCACCGCCTTGAGGAAGCCTTCCTCAGTGTACCTCAACTCCCAGGAGACAGCGTTGGTCTCTCATGAGTATCACTGTAGCTTGGCATTGTTCTTCTGTTTGTCTCCTACATTGAACAATGTCCTTATGTCTCCAGTACCAAGCACAACATCCAGCACTCAGTGACTGTTGGCTAAATGAAAGGGTCAGTGAACAATTGATAAAATAAGCCAATTATTCCTTTCTTAGGTGTCAAAAGTAATTTTAATCTAGAGGAATAAAGATGGTTTAGAGGTCTCTAGCTGCTTTCTGAGTCCACATTAAAGTTATACTCATTTTACTTGTTCTTTTCAAAGTGACTGTGTAAGTGGTATTATGGTTTAGATTTTAAATGATCCCCCAAAGGCTCAGTTACCAGCTTATGGCACTGTTGAGAGGTGGTAAACTTCAGAAGGTTGGGCCTAGTGGAAGAAAGTTAGTTCATTGTGGGTGTGCCCTTGAAGCAAAATTGGGATCCTAGCCTCCCTGTCCCCTTCTGATTCCTAGCTGCCAGGACAGACTTTCTCTTTGCCATGTTCTCTGCCATGATGTACTGTGCCACCAGAGGCCCAAAGCAATGAGGCTAAGCAACCACGGACTGAATCTATAAGCCAAAGTGAATCTCCTCCTTATAAACTGATTTTCTTAGATATTTTGTCACATCAACAGAAAGCTGAATAACACAAGGAGTTAACCATTACTTTGGAAAATGACTACTGCATGATTCAGTGGTCATTGATCACACAATGGCATCATGACAGTAATTGTCCATCCACCATTTGGTAATTTGCTGGATTCTCACTCAGCCCATAGAAACAATTCCAAAGGTTTGTTTCAGGGTTCTCTGATCAATTGGACTAGGCCAAACTGATGTATAAAATTTTAATTTTGAGTGGGGCGGTGAGGGTTAGTGTCAAGAAACATTCCAAATTTTGTGTGTGATTTGTGTTCAGGTTTGATTGTCCTTTCTTATTTATTAGGATGAGTGTAAGAATGATAAGGCCTAGCGCTGGAGTTGTAGCTCAGTGGTGGAGTGCTTGCCTAGCATGTGTGAGGCATTGGTACCACATGTAAATACATAAAATAAAGATCCAACAACAACTTAAAAAAATTACAAAAAAAAGAATGATAAGGCCTATATTAGAATGCTATGAAAACTGCTAAACAGTGGTACTTGGAAAAATGGCTAAGCGTGTGCACTTTTGTAAAAGTGATTAAACTGAAACAGGAATAGCAAAAATTTAGGGTTCAAGATTAGCATAGAAATTATTTTCTGAACAAGCAGGTTGTCTTGTTTTATTTAATTATTTCCTGTGTGATTATGTAAAGATAAAATTAATTTCTAATTTTTTTAGCAGTACTGGGGATTGAACACAGGGTTTTGCATATGCTACGTGAGCGTTGTGCCATTGAGCTGCAGCCCCATCCCTGAAATTAATTTCTGAATTTTTTTCTTTTAACCTTGAAAACTAGTAGCGTGTCTCAACTTCTTATTTGTGTCTGTGTCTAGAATCCCATCTGGTATCCTCTTCATCATCCAGTGGCCAATCAAGAGCCTATTTATACCCTGAGTTTCTGACTAGTTACTTCTGACCCTAATTATCTCATGCAGCACTTTCCAGTTTGTATTTGAACCATTTCCTACTCAGTATATTTTTAGGAAGCTCCTCCTCTGCTGACTCTGCCAAGCAATCCTGGGAATGTTTCTTGAAGAGGCTGTTCACAGCCTTGAATCTGAAAATGCTTAATCAGGATTCAAAGCCTGCTTCACTGGTATGGAGGGTTGTTTTCTGTGAATGCATCAATCTCCACACAGAAGAGTGACTTTGAAGGGGGCTAACCCCTCATGGAGGCCTACAATGTGGTTCCGTCCTCATACTTCATTCAGAAATGACACTGATGAAAAGAAGGAAGGGCTGAGGTGACACAAGCCTCAATACTGTACACTTGGCTCTGTGGATGTTTTCTGGTTTAAGTTTCGCATGTTTTAGACCCCATTTCTCTCCTTTCCATTAACTGCTAACCCCCTGGACCTTTATCATGCCTATCTCATCTTAAAAGGATTCCTTAGTTTCTTACTCAATATAATTTTTTGTATGTGGTTGAAATACAAACATACTAAACCCTTGTTAAACTGGTACTGATTTATTCTGGACAATAGCTCTATTGCTCCTAAAAAGAGAAAGCTACTTTTCCCAGCATGTTAGGTGCTCACTTGCTCTTAAAACATTGGCTATCCTCTTTCTTGAAGTAGAAATCTCTTCATTTCTAGACCCCCTGGTGTTTTAGAAGTGGAAAAAAAAAAAAAGGTTTCCTATAATCAAGGCTTACAACTACAGCATAGTGAAAAATAAAATGTATTCCAATGACCACATAAAATATTCACTGAGAGTTCAAAATGAGAAAAGATGTGTGTGTGTGTGTGTGAAATTTTGATATTATATAATTGTGTATAAAGTTACATTAGTTTTATATAAAAACTCATTTTAGGAAAAACATGGTCAAAGAGTAAAATCAATACTAACAATAAATCTAGAATCATATTACTGAAGAAAAGTAAACATATCAAATAGGTCTATAAACATTAAATGTGACTGGATAGTTTTAAATTAAACAGTATGATCATTTATTGAAATTTACTAAGAACAGCACTTATTAGAATTTTACTAACTCATTAACTCTAAAATTTTCCTGCAAATATTATTTATATCAGCAATAATAGTATTACTATTAAATTAATATTTTAAGGTATCATTCAGCATTTAAAAAGCATAAAAAACCTGATACAGCAGCATCATAATCTTAATCAGTTATACTTAAGTAACATAAACTAGACAAATACTGACTTAATGGCATCAGTAATTAAGAAAGTGATAATTTTGGAGAAGAAAATCATCTACAGTTATTATTTCAATACTTACTCATTGCTGTGAAGACAGCATAAACAGATTCCTTGAGTATGCTTTACAGAATTCATCTCCTAAAGAGAGCCCTAATCTGAACTCTGTCACTACCTTACTTGCTATGGGATCCTTTGGAGAGACTCCTTTGGATAGACTCCATCTGTTTCTGTCTATAAATTACTCATATTATGGAATTTTTGTCATAGCAACCCAAATGGACTAAGACATTGACTAAATGAAATGCTAGTGAAAGCATTAAAAGTAGACATGTTGAACATTTATCATGGATTCACTAAACATAAATGTATAGGAATACTGATAAATCTTTGATAAAAACAACTTCTCTAGCACAGAAAGCATATTAATATTGCTACATGTTGACACTTAAGTCCACATATGACATTTAAATCCAGTTGTGTATGGGTGCTAAATAAAGGACCTGATATAATCAAAGCTTTAGAGCTCAAAGCATTCTAAAAGATCAGCTAGTCCAATCTCCTTATTTTGCAGATGAGAAAATTAAACTTTAAAAAAAGAGGTGTTTTTCTCATGTATTCAGGGAGTTACTATAGATCCAGGAATGATGAGCTCCAGTTGTTAATTTCAACATGTGGATTCGAACCTCTGAGAATACTGACTTTTACTTGGGACCCTTAAATATACATACTAAACACTGTCTAGAGACTTAACATACCATATTCTATGGGTATAATTTTTCAAATGTGAGTAAATGCCACTGGTATTAACAAAATCTACTTATTCTTAAGTATTAAATATGTGGTATTTTGTTATTGCTATTTTATATTTGTCAAAATATTATATGAAAACCATTGAAATTCTTTGAAGTGAATATGAAACTTTGGGGAACCATGGCACAATATCCCTTCTACTATTTATTAACACTTTGAATAATTCAAGATGTCACAAATATGAAGGGGATAATGATTTAATCCTTCATTTATTTTTTAGTGTTGTTATTAGTTATGGGAACAGAAGACGAGTATTGCTGATGCAAAAGTTAGTCTGAGATTAAGAACTCAGACAAGTAACACAATGCAACAATATCATAGATAAGTGCTTTGACCCGGTGTGTACAGCATGCCACTGGAGCATTGTTTACATGTGGTCATACCAAGTAAAAAACAAGTTTATAGGCATATTAAGACACATGGAACATTTTATTTTATTGGCATCTTTCACTTGGCAAGAGAGGTATCATGGGAACACCCGTCTAGTCTTTTATCCTGACTTAACCAACAACATGCCTGTTTTTTATTTTAATTGGCACATAAAAGTCATACATATTGGGGTACCATGTGATGTTTTGATACAAGTAGGTACATTTTATAATATTCCAATCAAATATTTATCATTTCTTTATGGTGAAAACATTAAATTCAGCTTTTTTGAAATTAAATAGTATATTATTATCTATAGTCATCCTACAACTATGCAATAGAAATATCATTTTTCCTGAATATATCTTGGTATTCATTCACCAATCTTTCCTCATTGTTCCTTCTCCTTTATTTTCCCCAGCATCTGGTAACTATTATTCTACTCTCAATTTCTATGAGATCAACTTTTTTAGACTATATGTATTTGTCTTTCTTGGATTAGCTTATTTCACTTGACATAATAATGTCATTTACATCCATATTATTTTTTAAATGACAACATTGCACTGTTTATGCCTGAATAGAATTCTACATGCATTAGCATGTGCATGTGTTTCACATTTTCTTTATCCATTCACCCTTACATGGACATTTGGGTTTTTTTCCATTTCTTGGCTGTTGTGAATGGTGCTTCAGTAAACATGGAAATGTAAAGGTCTCTTCAATAGGCTGATTTCATTTCCTTTGGATTTATACTCAGTAGTGAGACTCCTGGATCTTATGCTCATTCTCTTTTCAGTTTTTCAAGGAACTTCCATACTATTTTCCCTAAGGCTGTACTAATTTACATTCTCACCAACAATGTGTAAAGATTCTCCTTCTCTGTGCCCTTTCCAGTACCATTTATTTTTTGTCTTTTTGTCTAACAGGTGCAAGGTGGAATCTCAATGTGATTTTACTTTGCATTGCCTTAAAATTCATATGGAACCACAAAACAATTCCAAATAGCTAAAATAATCTTAAGCAAAAAGAAGGAGACATTACACTACCTGACTTCAAAATATACTACAAAGCCATAATAATCAAAACAGCATGGCATGGGCTGGGGTTGTGGCTCAGTGGCACAGCACTTGCGTTGCACATGTGAGGCACTGGGTTAGATCCTCAGCCTCACATAAAAAGTAAATAAATATTTATTTTGTTTATTTATTTATTTTTTATAGAGATAGATATATAGATATTTATTTTTTAAAAAAACATCATGGCAGACACACACATGGACTAGTGGAATAGAATACAGAGTCTAGAAGTAAACCCATGAATCTACAGCCAACTGATTTTCAGCAGAGATGCTAAAAGCATGTACTGGGAGAAAGGACAGTCTTATCAATAAATAGTGCTGGGAAAATTGGTTATTCACATACAGAAGAATAAAACTAGACCCCTATCTTTCAATATATATAAAAATCAACTCAAAATAGATTAGACTTAAATGTAAGACTGTAAACTATGAAACTACCAGAATAAAATGTAGGACAAAGGCTGCAGGATGTTGGAATGGGCAAGGATTTTTTTTTTTTTTAACAAGCCTCCAAAAGCACAGGGGGGAAAAAAAAGGCAAAAGTACATAAATGGGATTATTGCAAACTAAACAACTTCTGCACAACAAAGGACACAATAGAATCAAGAGACAACCTACAGAATGGGGGAAGATATTTGCATACTATATATCTGGTAATATACAAAATACATATGGAATTCAGTGATTAAAAAAACAAACAATCTTATTTTAAAATGGACAAATGAGCTAATAACACATTTCTCAAAAGACATATAAATAATCAACAGGTACATGAAAATAAATGTTCAACATCACTAATCTCTCTGATTTTTAAACACCTCTACAGAAGCCTGCAAAACCTTACAGAATTTTTAAAACATCAGCACTGTAAGGACATCATCTTTCTTTTTAACTATGGCAGTGTAAGCTCATTTCCTTTTATTCATTCTTCATTGCCTCATTTATATGCTTAAAAATAGTTTTCCTTTTCTCAAGCAAAAGAATCCAAGTTACTTCAACTCTTATAGTGTGTATTTCCCATAAAATCAGAGCACTCAGAAGTATTTGTACTAAATTGTGCTCAATGTAGAGAAAGCAGCACATCACTAGATCAAAACATTCCACCACGAGTCTGCACAAAGGCAGGGTTTGAATGTGCCAAGGCTTTCCCTCCAAAACCTTGACAAGGGCCCTGGAATGCAAACCTTATTACCATTCAACAAATCAACGGGGCATTCACAGTCAGAATGTTTTTAGTGTTTTCTCTGCTATTATATTCAGTAGGTTCCATGCTTACCTTATGTATGTTCCTTGTCCCCATTAGCTTTCATGAGTTTTACCAGCATGTCAAAATAGACTTAGTCTCCATATATGGAGAGCTGCCACTAGCTGTATCTCTCAAGAAACAAGATGCCAACAGGAGTAATGTTATATCAGAGAAAAACCCAGATCTTTTTTAAGGCCTCCTCTCTAGAATCTGTCCCTCAGTTTCTCTTTGCATTAAAAATACTTGGGGTGCAAATCAATTTTTGTATTTGAAAGAAAAAGTAAGATTTATTTTGCGGCTAACAATTTGGCCACCCAGAAAAATCTAGTTCTTGTTTAAACAATTTTAGAAATAACGCATATTGCTAAAAGATTATAAATATTATTTGCATTGAATCATCTAATATGTACAAATATTGTTTTTAATTCTGGAATCTCTGAATTTATTTAAAAGGGTCAATGATTTAAGTATTTAACTGTATTATGACTTTATTTTCTTAACTACTATGACTACTTGCTTCTGCTGCTACTACTATTAATACCACCAAGAAAACTTGCTGTGTAAGAATTTTGTCTCCCTTGTCTTAAAACACCTCCCTTTATCACATTCCTTGGAATGTCCTGTGAAAAGTTTAGTAACATTGAAGGACATGGAAACAGTATATGAGGGAGGGATGGCTTTTCTGAAATGGAATTTGTGGAATGCCCTTATTTTGGATGAGATTCAGACTGCTAAATTCCACAGAAACCCAAACAAAAACAGTTGTATGCCAGTTAAAACAAGACTTCACTCGGTCTCAGAATGGCCTGTGTCATCTGGTGGTAGGGCCCTAACCTGAAGACTACAAAAAAACCAAAACCACAAGACTACAAATGTGACAATAGAAGAGAAAAAAACAACACAGTTGACGCAAAGTACCTCTGACATTCAGAATGTGGGCTTTGAAAACACCCTAATCAGAAAACTGGTTTGAGGGGCTGGGTTTGTGGCTCAGTGGTAGAGTACTTGCATAGCACGTGTGAGGATTCAATTTTCAACACTGAATATAAATAAATAAATAAAGTAATTAATTAATTAAAGATCTATCAACAAATAATAAAAATATTCTTTTAAAAAGTGGTTTGAGCAAGTTAGTTGGTCAGTTTGATAAAGGAGAAAGTGTTATCCATTCAAATTTGTCACCCTCCAAAAGTCTATCTTATCATGCTTGTTGTATTTAAAGTGAGAAATTACAAGTGATGAAGCTATTTTAATGTGACAGAAATTGAAAGAATTATTTGCTCGTCACTAAAAAAATGTAATCAATAGGCCTACTTTGTAGTTAAGATTCAATCCTGGGGGGGGGGGATATGATCTTGTTGTAGACACAAATTATGCCTTTCATTTTTCTATATCTAACTTGAGCACAGTCTTTGGCACAGAGTGAGTGCAAATTGATAGTTATTAAATGAGAGAATGTCTCAAAGTACTACTCTAAAGAGAATGTCTACCTCAGAGTTAAAGCTTGTGTTGTACAGTACCAATCAGTGTAATTTTAAGGAATGTTTTGAATGAAAAGAGATGATTAGCATGTGCAGATTAAAAAATGCCTTCTTTTTTAAATTCTAAGAAAGTATGCACATACATACACAAGTGTATATGAGAATGTAAGGTGAATATATACAAAAATGTATAAAACTAATATATATGAATTCATATATCATGATATATGAATTAATATATCATGTAATAAAATTAAAATGTTAGTATATAAATAAATACATATTATTTATATAATAACATATACAAAATAAATATATATACATGTATCTATATTTAGAAAATTTCTCAAGAGATAGCTAATATTAATATTTTGGTATATTTCCTTCCAGGCTATTAAAATATATATTAATATTTTTGTATTTGTACAAATTGGGGTCATATGGAATTTCCAGAATATATAAAAATCTCAGGTAGAGTAAACTAGAAATAATTACCCTATAAGTAGCTTATATGAAATACATATCACTTTTAAACAATAAGAGTTCTTAACAAAATGAAAAAATAAAACTGAGATCTGGATCAATGTTATAACTAATGGAGAGTTCCTGACTTTCTAGGTTGTCAGTATTCCTAAAATGTGTCTCCTTTGTATGAACACTCCATCCATTTTTGAATGAGGACACACCCTCTTAGAAATTTACAGTCTTCACTATGTCTTAGGAGAGTTTGATAGGCCAGTGTTCTAAGCTGCAGGTGTATATAATGGTATCTGATCAGAAAACATTTGCAAATACCTATTATTCTGGTGATTTAGCTAAAAATGCTTATCCAAACAATGGGCTGTGGCAGTGGATTATAGTGAGTTAACTGATGGGATGTTTGGGGAGGGTTAAGAGTTTTACCCTCAGGTGAATTCTAAGAATTGTCAGCAGCCTGTTCCATTACAAGGCAAACATACAGAACACTGTCAAAGCCAGACCTCTTTTATCAGAATTAGGATGACACTTGGGATATGTACCACAGTAACATGAACCCGCAGGCCTCACTGCGGATGTACACATAGTAAATCAGAAGTGAGTATCCAAACTGCAGTAACCTCTTTCTTTCTAATCCCTAAATCACTGTGGCACATGATTTCTTTGGGGCTAAGAAGTTGCCTTGCACAGCAAAATATTAAAAGGCATGGTGATATCCTGAGATATCAAATGAAAAGATCACTTTGAGCTACTCTAAAATTGTACTCCTTAAAAGAGTTAACTTAATTTTTTATGTTTTTTTTTTTTTTTTTTGTACCAGAGATCGAACTCAGGGGCACCTAATCTCTGAGCCACATCCCCAGCACTTTTTTATATTTTATTTAGATACAGGGTCTGGAGAGTTGCTTAGGGCTTCACTAAATTGCTGAGGCTGCCTTTGAATTCTCAATCTTCCTGCTTCAGCTTCCTGAGCTGCTGGGATTACAGGAGTTCGTTTACTCTCAAAGACAGTTACTAACTGAAAGTGAGTTAGACACCAAGAAGAAGGTTAGTTGTAGTCTCTCTCACTTTTGATAGATATGCCTCAAAAGTCCTGCTTGAAGGCTCTTGTTATTGAGATGGAGATTACAATAATAAGTGGATCAGGGAACAGATTGGTCACTGTTTAATAGTCTACACAGATTTTCTGATAAAATGAGTATATTATTTCTTTTAAAAAAGTAACAATAATAATAATGATACCCATAACTGGCATTCAGCTATTCTGTTTGAGCAAGAAAAAGTAGAGAGAAAAAGTCTAAACAACTACATATTGCTAAAGTAAACTAAATTAAGATAAACTAAAAGAGTATTTTCCTTCAAGACAAGTCTTTTAAAAATTTATGCAAGTTGAGGGAAAGAAGTATTTCAAAAATGCAAGGAAATGAATCTTAGGAAGTATTGCAGGAAAAATATTAAAATAAAGTCAACAGTGCATTAAGAAGTTTTAAGGATTTGTTTAGAAAATTCAACCTAAGAACTTAATATCCAGTGAGGTTCAACTCAATTATAAGACAAAAACCCAGTTTAAAAATGGGCAAAAGATTTGAAAAGACATATTATCGAACATGAGATACCAGTGGCCAAATATATGCACATAAAAATAAGCTAACACCATTTATCATACAAGGAAATGTAAATTCAAACTACAATAAAATACCACTTCATTCATACTAGAATGGATATAATAAAGCAGACAATATAAGTGTTGGCCAGATTGTAGAAAAACTAGAACACTCATACATTGCTGATGGGAATATAAAATGATACAGCCACTTTGGAAAATGTTTGATATTTTCTTATAAGTTTAAACATAAATTTACTATATGATCTATCAATTCTATATAATAAGAATCTAGCCAGGAGAAATGAAAACTTATGTCCATACAAACTTTTGTACATGGTTATTTGTAGCAGTATTACCCATAATGGCCCAAAGATAGAAACAATCTGAATGTCAATTAACTGATGGATGGATAAAACAAAATACAAAAAAAAAAGTGTATTCATACAATGGAATGCTATTCAGCAGTGAAATGAATCGAAGTGCCAAAGCAAGCTAAAACATGTATGAACCTCAGAAGTATTAGGCTAAGTAAAAAAGCCAGATCCTAAGATCACATATTGTATGATTCCATCAATAAGAAATGTCCAGAATAGGACAGATCTTTCTCTAAAGAAAGAAAGTTGATTTGTGGTCATGTGGAGCTAAGGATGGAAACAAGACTGACCATAAATGGGCAGTAGGGAGAAAAGACGTGGCCTGAATAGATTATTAAACAGAGTTATTAAGACCCAATATGGGCTACTGGATGTTCTAGGTTGTACTGCTTAGGGGGCAAAGTAATCAGTAAATTTGGGGAGTTTAAAGAACTGTAGGCTTAGAACATACAAAGCAATCTTTTGCCAAAGAAGGTGCAGAGCCAGTGATCTTATAACATGAAGGGGACAAGTTTGTTCCAGGAAGTCTGAAAATTCAAACCTAATGAAATAGATTTTAGGAACGGGATTTGAATGAACATAAATTTACTTGGTTTCATAAGGATGAAACTTTTTGTTATGGTGTTTTGTTTGTTTTAATCTTTGTGGGCGGGATGGAGTAAGGACCCCAGACAAAACCAAAAGGAAAGCTAAAGCTAAGAGTTTTGTCCTGGGTGTGGTGCTCAGTGTTAATTAAGTGTAAACCAGGAAAAAGGGAAGCTTGGTGTGTGGGCTAACCTTGCAAAATAACTTCAACTAAATGATGCTACAGTGGCAAAGGGACAATTTTATGGTCAAGGAAACTTCAGCTCAGGGAGATTCAATGATTTTTGAAGATCACAAAAGTTAAGTCTTAGCCCTTAGACTATTTCATTCCAGATATCAGGTTGCTGCAAACAGAACTAAGCAATGCCCAGGTTGGACCGTAAGAGGTGCAATAGTCTGGTGCAGTGGTTCATGCCTGAAATCCCAGCTACTTGAAAGGATGAGGCAAGATCTAGAGTTCCAGGCCAGACTGGGCAATTTAGTGAAACCCTATCTGAAAATAAAAATAAATAGGGCTGGGGATATAGCTCAGTGGTAAAGCACCCCTAGGTTCAATCCCTAGTACCTGAAGGGAAAAAGAAAAAAGGCCTTAGAGATATTTAAGAAAGAAAAGATAGAGAATCAGTAGAGGAAAAAAATAAATTAAAAAAAAAGGAGGAAGAAACATCTAAAGGAAGAGTAAGAGGAGAAAAAACAGAAAGGGGAAAGGGAAGGCTAAAAGAGAAAAATGAAAAGATATACATGGTAGGCAGTTTAGTTGCTTTAAGATGTTTGCCTTATCTTGATTTATGCACTGTCTGCCTCAATTTTCAACCCCAATAAAACCCAATTTTTTGTTGAATAAGAAAATAATATGTTAATTGTAAAAAAATTAGAAAATAAAATCAAAAAGAAGAAAATGTTAGAGTGGAGGGTGGGGTTGTGGCTCAGTGGTAGAACACTTGCCTCTCATGTGAGAGTCCCTGGGTTCGATCCTCATCACTGCATTAAAAAGAAATAAATTAAAAAAAAAAAAAAGAAAATGTTAGAGTGGTAAAGGGAACATTTTTGTGGATGAGGAAACTTCAGCTCAGGGAAATTCAATGACTTCTAAAGATCACAATAGTAAACAAAACCCAAAATAAAATTCAAGTCTTGTTTTTAAGCATTTTCTTTTTACAAAAATCAGCCTTTATTGCTCTGTAGCCTGACTTTTTTTTTTTCCACATAAAATATTATGGCTGTTTTTTCTACCTCAATAAATATAAATTTCTTAAATACAAATACTTAAGTAAATATTAATTTATTTAAGTATTTACTTCCTTTTATGTTTAATTTTATAAGATTTGGATTATAAGATACATGTTGCTCTTTATAAATTTTTATATTACATTTATAAAAATCTCAGAATTCCTAATATAAATACTCATGTGGAAAAGAATAAAAAATAATTATTGAATGTCCATTGCTATAGGAACTAGAGCTCAAAACAAATGAAGTAATGACATAGCCCTGTCCTGGGCTATGCAGAAGAGGCGTGGGAAGCTTAGCGGGAGAGAGAAGATGAGTATTATTATTCCTTACTAATAGATGTATATGAAAGAAGCTGTGTCGTCAGAAAGATCACATGTGATTTGAAAAGCATAGAAGATTTAGAAGGATATATTTATTGAACTAGAAAAATAGCCATGATATTTTTGACTTTCTAAAGAAATGCAGAAGCATGGATTGGCAAGGCAAATATTTACCATCCACGATAGTTTATAATAATAGGGAAAATTGACAGAGGCTTAATTGCAGAGTGATTAACCACCTTTATTGTTGATTGCAGAAGCTCTTACACTGCATCAGTTTTTAAAAATGTTCCCTGATGTTTCAGACCCAGAGTTATTTGTTGCTAGAAACTCATATTTACCTACTAGACAGATGCTATGTGGAGAATGTGGGCTGTACTTGGGGAAGGACATCTAACTCAACTTTTGCAGGCTAATTCAGCAATTTCTTTAAATGATTTTATTTTTTCCCAAAGTGATTATCTAAGCTGTTATTTCAAAACATAATTTAAATACTTCTGTTAGCAATAAATTCACAGGAATCCATAAAACCTAGGGTGTTTCATAGTATTATCAAACATTTGTTGAGTTTTCTACTAACAATCTTCTAGCCACTGTATAGAGCCTAATATTTGTGATACCTATGTAGAATGGCTCACGACCTAAATTTTGTCAAAACAGAGTGAGAATAAATTCACAAAAAATCAAAATTATGTTCATATGGTTAAATAGTCAAGCAATACACGTGGATGTTTCCCATTGAAATGATTTACAAATATCTGTGGTAACAATATCAAAGAGAGAATTCAAATCCTTCAGTTAGCAACCCTTGCAATTATTTTTTAGCTTTATAGGGTTAACCTTATTGAGGTTGATTAAATTCAAGCTGTGATCTTTCATAAAAACTCAATGGAGGGTCCAGATGGCCCAACAATACCTCCTTTTGTGAGAGGAAATAACTTGAAGATTTTTGTCTAATTAAAGTATTTGTGCTGGTGGGACCTGATTGAATTGTTATTCCTTTAAGAGGAGTCTGCATTACAAATAATCTTCATAAAATACTATTTTAAAATGTAGTGCTGCTTTCACTATTTTAGTTATGTCCTAGGACCAGAGTGGCATGAGCATGATACCATCTTTGGGATTGAAAATACGATTCTGGAAAAATCAAGAAAACAAGGTTCTATGGAACAAAGTGCCAGGAAGGTCAATGCATTACTTACTTTCCTCCTGTTCTAGGACCTTACTCATAATGACCTTAACTTGTATCAAAATATTTCCTATTGTAACAGCCAAGACATAATTATCACCCTTTTTTCCATGTTGAAACTATTAGTAGCCATAATACAAATCTGAGCAAAGCCCTTAAGCACCTTAACTCAGCAAATGGCTGCTGTGGTTCTGGGTACATCATGATTTGCCTACCTGCAAGAATAACACCTCATCTTACCCTGCCTCCCCACCTGAGTAATCCTAACTGTTCAAGACAGGGAGGAAGAGAATTATAGGCAGGAGGTGGAGATAGAGTAGGGGATGGAAATGAGAAAAACAGTAGGAAATTAATAAATAATCTTACAACTGCTTTGAGTATTTACTTACATCCTTATTATCCAACTTTTTGTGTATTTTGTTAGTAATCAAGGTGACATTCTGAGATAGCTTGTTCCCCAAAAGCTTGTCTTGTATCAGACAGGCAAAAATATTGGTGGATTTTGTCATAAGTGGAAAGGTCCTATATTTGACTTCTCGTGTTCTTGAGGCTACAGAAGCCAAAGTTGTTGTAATCAAAGGTTTCCAGCAGGGGGTGTAGCCACTTCTATTGGGTAAGTTCTTTGGAAGCCATATCACACTTATGTATTTGAATATTGCAGTGTTACTCCTGATGGTAAAGGCTGGAATTATAACATTTTTTTTAATGACTGTCACCTCTTTTGATCCAAAAAGACCATGCATATTAATACTTTATTAGGATATGTTGAAGAAGCACAAATTTGTGGAGAAGAATATTTAAATTAAAAACCTAAACTGCCTGACTGAAATCTTACTCTGCCAATTTTTTCAAAGTAAACGAAGTACAAAGCTTCGGGTGATTTTAATTATCCAGTACAGCAGAACAAGTGCTTAAATTTTTTATTCTAGATAAGAAGAATAGCTGATATGAGAAGGCTTGGTAATATTTATTCCATCTCTCCCCCATATTTGCATGTGTATAAAGAATAAACTTCTTATTTTTCCCAAAATATTCCCTTTTGAGTGGGGAGGGTAATGTTTTAAAGTGTGGTGTGGCTGTGAGGTGTGACTCCTGATATACTTTAAAAGATGACATTTATCCCCCCCCCCCATTATTTGTAGATACATAAGCAACCACAGATTTTTGGCTCCCAATTCCCATTTTCAGATTTCTATTGGTATAGAAAACAGTGAACTTTATTTTTTGGAAAAAGTAAGTAACATAAAAATAATACAAATTGTAGTTTATTTGTAGTTTTAGACTATTAATAAGAAACAAAATCCTAAATTTCTAAAATCCTATAATTGAAAACTACATCTTTTTTATCTCAGTGTTCCTTTTAAACACCCTGACTTATTTAGCTCCAGTTTATAATAATATACATTCATGGTTAAAAATTTTCTAATTATTTAGGAAATAATTTAAAAATTGTCTCTAGGGTGGCTACTTATATAGTACTTAACATTAAATAAGGTTATGACTTTGAATTGGCTTATATATTTTATGGACTTTCAGTACAAAAATACAAAAAAAATGCATTTTAATACATTAACTTTCCTATATAAGTGGTTGAATACCAATGGGATTAGTAGCACATTTTGGTGGTTTGACCTCCCTCTCCCCAGTTTTCTTCTCTTTTTTTTTCCCCTTTCTCCCTGTGTTTATTTTCATTGAAAGTTTTTTCCAGTGTATTTTTCCTTGCTTATCATTTGTACCTGAAAGAAAGAAGTACCTACAGACCTTAACCAGTCTTAAATCTGCTTGGTAACATTCAGATGCAAGGGAGTGGCTGGAATAAGGAATTATAGGGAGTAAGAGGCACATAGAGAAATTAGAAATGCCTTTTCTGCTAATAAGTTTACCTTTGAGAAATATGGAGAGTAGTGGGGCAGGGGGAAGGAACAAACGAACAGAACTTCTGCTGGAATATTGTGACAGATTTACTGACAAATATTTTCTAACAGATTTTTACCAACAGGCAGTTTTTGTTTTCTTTACTGACAGACCGTAAATGTACTCTGGTTGGCAGCAGCTGCACCATTATAACACTAAAAAGCAACCTTGGCTAACTTCAGTATCTTATGTAACACAAGAAATAAAGAATAACTTGAATTATTTTTTTTTTATCTTAACTTTACTGATGATAAACAATTTTCAATGCAGGATATAAATCTTTCTCCAAAGAGAAATTCTCTCCAAATTACTTTTTTCTTTTAAACTTTACAACGAATTGGGGCAGATTAGTGTTTTTGCTCATTATTTTATCTACTGACAACTATTTCAAGACCTCTGTGTAAGACAGAGTCTGATGACCTTGGGAAAGTCACAGGACCTCAGTTTCTTTATTGGTAAGAGGAAAGCATTAATTTTTACCATTCTTTCTCCCTCTACTATTCAATGTCAATGCACAGATGAAAACTACATGGAAAATCCAGTGTACCCCCAAACCAGTATTCAAAAAATAATGAATATATTTAAAGCAGTATAATAAAAGCCAAAAGCCAAAAGTTCTTAAAGTTGGGCTGCTGGTGGTGTGAGCTGGGGTCTTTTGCATCCTAAATTAACCCACTCTTCCTCAACTTCCACAAGAACGGACTGGTTCAAGGGCCTGCGCCCCGTGCCGTGTAGGAGAAATGGTCTCTTCTAGCCCTTGAGGAGTTCTGGTTTCTGGGGTGAGTGTGGCACCAGGTCCCAGGAGGGTGATGTCTATAAGTTGGCGAGCAATTCTCCAGGCTGAAAACTGGCAGCACACCCAGAAGCACACACGCGAACATGCCCCTGCGAACGAGCTTGGACACATATTTTCCTCCTTTGCATTCTTTAATGCTCAGAGACCATAGAGGGATTTATCGAGAAGCATTCAGTGCCCGTGCCATGTTTTACAACGGCTAACACAACATCAGGCTCCTTTTCAGTACTGCGGTTTGTTCTGAGTTATGGCCAGAAACAGAAACGAAGGAAAGGGAGAAAGCAGGGGAGGTTCGGAGACTACAGCGCACGGCATGCAGCTTCTAAAGCGTGGAGGATGGGACCGAGGAGGAGCAGAACACGGAGAAAGAGGAAAGCTAAGGGAAAATACTCACGCCAATGGGTAGAAGGGAAAAGGTGAGAAGGAATGGAGTAGGAGAGGGAACCAATGGATGGGAGAGGCGGAGGAAGAAGGGGGAGGGGCAGAAGCCAATGGGGGAGCGGGGGAGCGAGGACGCGCCCCGCGCGCTCGCTCCCCTCCCTCTGGCTCCAACGCTCGCGCCTTCCCAGGCTCCCGGGAGACGAGGGCAGGGGCGGGGCCGAG
>NW_025999900.1:27133351-27166005 GCF_001458135.2 Marmota marmota marmota | reverse complement strand
GCCAGGCGTCCGCTCTCGCTCGCCGCCGTGACTTGCCCTGGTCTGGGAGGGTACGTGGGGAAGGAAGGTGGCGGTGTCTGTTGGCTGGGTTGCTGCTCTTAACGAGTTCCACCTGGAAGAGAGAGCGGGGTGGGCGCAGATTCGCGGAAACAAGATCTCGGTTGCAAACTTAAACGCCTTTCAGAGGGATCGGCCCTTTCACTTTTTCCTTATCTCCCCGACTCCTCCCTGGGTTCTCTTCAGATTCCCTTCTGCTGCTTCAGCTTGGGGTAGGGTGTGAGAAGTTGCACTGCGCAACGAAAACACGGAGTCCAGTCGGTTGACTTCGTAAGGTTGGGGCTTTGCTATTGAGTTTTCGGTAGAATAACCTCTAGATTCTCCCTGTTTCCACTAAAGAAAAGTATCGGGGTGGGGGTGGGGAGCTGCGCGGGAGCGCGCGTGCACTTATCCACACATAAATACACACTCACACCCTCCCTCTACAGTGTTATTAGAAATGCAAGTGAGGTGGAGGCTGTGAGTGTAGCTGAGACCGAAAGGTGTTCGCAAGTAAGGGCAAACTATTCAGACGGTTAGTAAAATTCCAAGAAAGTTGGAGGGAAGACGCTTATACTTTTACCATATGATAGAAATGCAGTTTGGACCAATACTTAGAAAATGGGAATTTAAATCTACACCAGAATAGCCATACACCTGGGTTTGTGCGCGCATTTTAAAATTCATATTAACATCCATAATTTACTTTTTCCTTTTAGATAGGAAGCAGTGACAACATTTTTTAAATGTTCGGATGTAAAACAGTAGAATACCTCTGTATTAACGAGCCTTTGCATGTGCTGCCTTCTACAGGTGTTGGGGGAGGGAGGAGGTTTGCCGGTTCCACTTAAATCTCAAACCAGTGTTCTGTTCGAACAGAATTTTAGGGAATGTTTATTTGTATTGAGGATCTCATTCACTTTTTGGAAGATTTCTCTAAATCTACATTTAAAATTACTTCTAGCAAAAATTTCATCTAGATGGCAGCTATTAGGAAAGATATTTTGGTTTAAAGCAGATTAGTAAAATGTGTTTGGAAATGTTTTACTGCAGATTCCAGTTATTTGTACTTTAATATGATAAAATGATATTCTTATTCACTATTTTTAAATATACATACTAATGGTGTAGGTAACCTACTACACATTTTTTTTTCCAGAGCAAATTTTGCGTCCATTTTAAATTACTTTCTCTCTCTTTTTTTTGCTCTTTCATCTATTTTTTGTAATTGACCCACATTTCTAGAATCTGGTAAATAGAACAGAGGAAGAGAGTGTTTGGGTCACCAAAGACTTGCAAAGGCATTGGAACACTTTATGACTAAAAATATTGAAAGGTTGGAATGCATAATATTTTGCCTTTCAAGAAATAGCGTAATAGATCTGATTGACTCAAAACAGAATCAGAGTACAGATTACAGGTAATTGTTGATTTGATAATTTTGCATAGGCTACATTTTTTAACCCAGATCAGCATCTTACTTTACAAATCTTTGTATATGAATTATTAAGAGATATTGGTAGTGGGATTGATTACACTTTGATACTAAGAATAGTTACAGAATTGTTATCTTTATCAATTTTTTTTAGTATCCCTCCATTTAAACTACATTAGCAACTCAAAAAATGTGTTACTAATTTAATATCTTAATTCTGTCATAAGGTATTTACCCTAAATGTTTTGAAAACCATCTCTCCTCCTCTCCCCCTTTTTGTTTGAAAGGTAGATTTAGTAAACACACACTCTTGGAGAAAATGAATTGTTTTGACCTTGAAAGTTCAGATTTTCTAGTGAATAAAATATTTGCTTTCCTTTTTTGGATTTGAAGTTATGGTGCAGCTTTAGAGTAATAGTTTTTTAATTGAAGAAAAAGTATTTTTCATTAAGACTGTACTTTCAGCATTAGGATGTAAGGTAAGTGTTGCCTTGGTTTTCACAGCTTAAATATGAAATAGCATAATAGGGATTTTCTTAGTAGTTACTGAATAAGTTTTATCACAGCTTAAGTTCCACAGGTACTATTTGGGCTTTAAGATTCCATTGTTTTTTCTTTATACATCAAGAAGGGATGCAGATAATTGACTCCAGAAGCATTGTTCTGTTTTAGTAATACTAGGTTCCTGAAAGATGTCTGTAATATACATTTAAAGTTTACCAGCAGAATTTGATTTCTAAAAGAACTGTGAGAAAATTTGATAAAGGATCCATCATTTGGTAATTTGAGTAATGAAGCTCTTATCTGTTTATGTGTAGACTTTTGTGGATTATTTTAATCCAACTAGGAAAAACAGTATTAGAAATTAAGAAAAATAGTTATATGTTCACACTTAAAATATGCTAAGAATTTTAAATGTGAACTTTAAATGATTTTCAAATTCTGTTTCTTGGTTCCCTTTGGTGTTTTTCCTAAATGCCTGGAGACTTCCTCTTAGGAACAACCTTTCCAAACCAAGGCAGCTTCTATTTTTATCTATTACTTAAATACAAGAATTACTTTTTAAAAAGTTTATTTACATTAAAAAATATTAAAACCAGATTTGTTATCATTAATTCAGATTAATTTTCTTTAGCACTAACTATGTGCCTCACCCTAGGAAATTAAGATAAATTAAGGTGTAGCTCAAGCTTGAGCCTTAATTGGAGAGGTAGTAACTATAAAGGAGTAAATAATACTAAAAGATGCAAAAAAGAGAACAGCTATTTGTATCAGGGCCTGTTTTGTTTAATGAAATTAAACACCAATTTCACTGCTTTAACTACAAGAGGGAATTTGAATGTGTGACAAGCAAGGAGTCTTTTTTAAAATTTTCCCACTGTTTTTAGATGGCTCACTGTGGATTATAATGCCTGAGAATATGCAATGAAGTGGAACAGATTGTCAATTTTTGACACCACCTGTAGGATTCATTCCTTATATTAAAGCTAATTAATTGGGAAAAAGTTACATATAACTGTAATTTCATAGTTAAAATATGAATAATATGTGTCAATTGGTTAGATTCCTGTTTTTTCTTATGAAGAGTTAATGGTAAGTATCAGATTAGATTTAGCCTATTTTTATAATCCCAGACCATTATTTATTGAGCAGCTAGGCACTGTTGAGTGATACAACAAAAGAATAACATTACTTCATTAAAAGCTCCCATTAGAGCTTACAGTTTTGATGGTGAGATCAAGAGACCACGTGTTAAATGCCAGTTTGGTACAGAATAGAAGCTCTCTATATAGGGAAGTATATTACTGATTTAAAATTTAGTTTATAAAGGGAGATAGGTAAAAGAGACAGTATTTAAAAGTAGGTAAAGATTTGGGGTAGTGGTGGGGGGCACATTTAGGTACATTAATGACAGTTGGGACCAGAAGTGCTAGGAAGTAAGGACAAATTGGCAAGTGAGATGAAAATATAAGGTAAAGATGTAAGAGCATTAGTTTGTACCTAATAAGCCAAATTGAAAGGTTTAGGGAAGTATTAATGCAAGGATAATAGATGGGGTGGTGAAGAAAAAATACATGTAACTGCTTTTCTAGTTGCTGTTTTAGACATTGTCAGATAGAAAATTGTCCATTTTTCTCTACATCTCTTTCCAGTGCTATGATAATTCCTCTTTTGATGTCTTTATTGTTGACTTTAGATAACAAATAGAAAATTAATATTGCTATTAATCTGGGGAATTGAAAGATGTAGATTTCTGCTCTTCTCTACTATGTTCCATTCTTCCCTATTATTTGACTGTATAACTTTTCAGATGCTTTAAAGAATATTAAATGGTCTCTTGGATAATTTTCTTTGTTTTACAGTCTTGAAGTTTATGTTCTACATCTTTGTGTGTGTGTGTGTGTGTGTACATGTGTACGTATGTACTAAGGATTGCACCCAGGGATGCTTTAACATTGAGTCACATCCACAGCCCATTTTTTCTTTATTTTTTTATTTTGAGACAGGGTCTTACTCAGTTGCTTAGGTCCTCACTAAGTTGGTGAGGCTGGTTTTAAACTCATGATCCTCCTGTCTCAGCCTCCCAAGGCTGGGATTACAGTTACAGACATGCATCACCATACCCGGTTTATGTTAGTCATCTTGACCTTGCCTCATTTCACTGCTAAAATTTAATTAGTCTTTGGAAATAATGCCTGAAACTTGGGTGATATCACCATTTGTTGCTAAAACTGAATAGTTATTAGGAAACACTGATTCATTTGTCTTTTATTTCTTATATTTAGTAGCCAGGCACTAAGTTCTGTGTCTTACATTACTCTTTTCAGTTCTATTATGATAGTTCAGGTACTTCAAGCCAGCAGTAGTCTTGGGCTTTGTGCCCCACCAAATCCAGTATTTTACTTCTTGACTATGCTTATTACAAGGTCCTATTTACCCTTGAAGATGATAGTCATATTTTATCTTCAACCTAATTACTTTCCAGTATGGCTCAGTCACTCCATCCTAATCACACACCTGGAATGACTTTAATTTTTAAACTAAATCCAGCCTATTTTCTAAGATTCACTCAAATCCTTTCTATTCACTGAAACTTTTTTTTTTTTTTTGATACCAGGGATTAAACCCAGGGAGTCTGAACCACTGAGCCACATCCCCAGTCCCTTTTTATATTTTATTAGAGACAGGGTCTCACTGAGTTGCTTAGGGTCTCACTAAATTGCTGAGTCTGGCTTTGAACTCTGAATCCTCCTGCTTCAGCCTACTGAGTCACTGGGATTACAGATATACACCACCATGTCTGGCTATGCACTGAAACTTTTTAAAAAATATTTTTAGTAGTAGATGGGCACATACCTTTTTTATTTATTTATTTATTTATTTATTTATTTATTTATTTATTTATTTTTATGTGGTGCTGGTGCTGAGGATCGAAGCCAGTCCCTCCCCTGTGCAAGGCGGGTACTCCACCACTAAGCTACAACCCCAGTCCCATCACTGAAACTTTTTAATCTGTTTCAGGGTTTGTAAACTGCAGTGTTTTAACCAAATCTGCCCTGCTACTTGTTTTTGCATAATGACTTTTTACATTTTAAAATGGTTGTGGAAAAAACTATTTTGTTATGTGAACATTATATAAAATTAAAATTTCTGTGTACCTGAATAAAGGTTTATTGTAATGTGACAATAGTCATTCATTTTAGTAGTAACTACTTTTACACTATGACTGCATAGTCAAGTAGTGTAACACTGTATAGTATGCAGACCTTAAGTGTTTGCTGCTTGGCTGGCTCTTCACAGAAAAAAAGGAAAAAATCCAAATCCTGATCAATTCCAGTTTGTACTTACCTTTCAGTTCTTTAAATTCCTATTGTATTTATCAACTCCAAGGTGTAGCACATTGCCTTTATCTCCTCAGTTATGATACTCTAAATATTCTTAAAAATATGTAGTAGGGAAAGTACTTTTCAACCCTCAACCCCGCATTCTTTTTAAATCCCATGTTTTTAATTCTGTACCCCTCTTCCTGTGATTATTTGACTTCTCAGTGTTCCCATCAGCATATATTTCTCATCTTTTTTAAAGTGTCTAAAACTTACTCAGTGTTATTTACATTATGAATGATGAGTCCTCTGTGTATAGCATTACAATATCAAAGGTTGGATTTTGTCCCCATTGCTTTGTTCTGAGTGGGAAGTTTAAAAGGACTCAGACCTATATTGGCTTAGTGTATACTTCCCTGTACATGCCTTTGAACCTTTAAAACCTTTGACATAAGGTTAAACAGATAGTAGCTAAGCACAGTAAATACTTATAGATTGTTTTTCTAGGTTGATGTAAATGAAATGACCTTTGGTTCTTCTATTTTCACCACAGAATAAGGAAGAAGACTGGGACGAATTAGGAATAACTTATACCAAGACCTTAGGAACAACACATTAGAGGAGGATGTAGATTAAATAATAGGGTACATGGTTAACCTGTTTGGGAATTGTTTGATTGTTAGTTTTCAGATATTTTCAGCATTGAAACTTTTTCCAAACAATAACTTGAAACGTCAAAAGGTAAAACAACAATTACATTTGCTGAGTAGGGTGTAGGAAGCTCTTGGAGTCCTATCTGCTTGGATCCTCCTTAGAAGAACTATGTGGAATCTTGAGACTCGCTGTTTAATGTGTGTTAATAATCAAACTATAGGTTTTTTTTTTTTTAAAGACTGGACTTTATATAACACACACCCCTATATATATATATTTAGTGGTAGATGGGCACAATACCTTTATTTTATTTATTTATTTTTATGTGATGTTGAGGATTGAAACCAGTGCTTCACACATGCTAGACAAATGCTCTGCCACTGAGCTACAACTCCAGCCTCCTGGACTTTTTAATATTAGAATATTCTGCCATGTGTGATATTTGTTAATTGTGCCTTCACGTGGGTCATCAGGATTGTCTAGTGTTTTCAGAGTTGAGTGTTCCAAACCTGGATATATATTCATTTATTATTAATCAAATATTTATTGAGCTTTCACTGTATGCCAGGCACCGTTCTGGGTGCTGGAGATAAGGTAAAAAAAAAAAAAATTTCTAATATTTCCAGGTTATTTAGTCACTACATAAATTGTTGAAATTTTTTATTGGCTTTCTTTGTGAACCTGATTATTGTTTTGTCTAAAGACTAATTGATAGAAATGGTGACTTTAAGTTTCCTTTAAACTTACAGGTTGTGTGTTTATATAACAGAACCTTGATTCAGTGGTAAACTAAATTATGGAATATGATTGACTCTCCTACAAATATTGTTAGATTACTTAATTACCTTACACATGCTAAAATGTCATTTCTTTTTGCTCATCCTAACATTGGCAAATTTGTTACTGAAATTTTAACAACAATGAAAAAAGTAATACATTAGTATTACATTACTCCTTGCTTAGTATGTAGTTCTCTTTTTTTCTTATTTTTAATTCTTAAGCTGTTTTGGACAACTTTGTCTAAGACTATGAAGTATATACTATATATATTTGACTTAAGATAAAGCAAGTAATTATAAAACTTATTTCATGTAATTAGATCTTGAACATGTAATTTACTATAATATCTATGATTTTAAAAACTTTTTAGCCAATATTTTGAATTAACTATGTTTGGGATATATATATATATATTTGCCTTCATCTTATAAAATTTGTTTTATTTTTATAAGTATTGCATATAAAAATTAGGTGATTATTCTGGCTTAATGCATAACTCTAGATTTAGTTTGCCTTTATTTTGATGCTTTCAATTTTAGTATTTTCGATTTTAGTATTTGTTAAGACTCGTGTGACAAGTAACCATTGTATGGGAAGCACTCTTCTAGTCTTCGGATATATTAGTGGAATGAACAAAGATTTGTGCCTTTCTAGCCCTTTCATTAAATCTGGAGTTGAATGGGAAAAGTGATAGAATATAACTCTATCTTTGGAGGTATTGGGAAAAGTAACTGCAAAAGTAGGAACATCCTTAGCATTTTATGGTCCTCAATGTGACTGGAGCAGAATGAGAATGGGGAATATAATAAGAGAGCACCAGAGAGGTAGGAGAAGAGTTGGAGAAGATGGATCTTGTAGCAAGTCATTGAAAAGATACGGCTTTTACTTTTTTTTTTTTTTGGTAATAAAAAGCACCGGAAAGTTTTGGACAGAATAATGGCAAACTCTGACTTAGGTTTTAAAAGGAATATTCCAACTGCATGGATATAAATAGATTGTAGGGGGAGGGGGAGATAGGAGTGAATAAGGGAAATTAGTAAAGACTTTTAAGTAAGCTTGGGCCAGAGATGAGGAAGGTAGGATGAGGTTATAATAATAAAGTTAGCAGAAATAGGTAAGTTATGAATGTATTTTGAAGATAGGGCCAATAGGAATTTCCTGACATAGCATAGCAATTTAAAAGCATACTTTTTAAAAATTGCACCTTTTTTATTAGAGACAGGTCTCACTTGAGTTGCTAAGTTTCTTACTAAGTTGCTAAGACTGACTTTGAACTCTTGATCCACCTGCCTCAGCCTTCCGAGCCTGTGGGATTATAGGTGTGCACCACTGCGCCCAGCTAAATTGCACCTTTTATTAATGAATGTGACAGTTTTGTAAAAAGATATAGAACAGTTTTATTTTTTTAAACTAATTCTTTGACATTTAATTTTATATTTTAATTGACACATGGTGATCGTATCTATGGGGTATAGCATAGCGTTTCAATACATGTATGCAGTGTGTAATGAATGATCAAATCAGGATGATTGACATCTCTTTTTGCAGCCATGTATCATTTTTTGTGTCAGGAATTTTTAAAATCATCTCTGCTAGCTATTTTGAAATCACTATTGTCAACCATAATCCTATGGTTGTATGTTCTATGTATGCCATAGAACATTAGACATTATTCCTCCTATCTATACCCCTATACCCATAAACCATCCTTTTCATCCCTCTTCCCATACCCTTCTAAAACTCTGGTAACTACTATTGTGTTTTCTAAAAATGTTTTGGTTTAAGTCCTGAATTATTAAAAAAATATTTTTTCCACTTTGAGAGTTCTTGTGTAACTTTTTTTCTCTTAATTTGCAGAAAGCCACTACATGTCAGTAAAATTGCATTAAAAGGGGCATGTAATGTTTGAATGGCCTATTGTAGAAATGGCTTCATTTTGATAGATAATTATAAAGAGTTTCATGTATATAATGCATTGTCATTAATTTCTGTTAAGATAATTATTGAAATATTTCCTTGAAATAAAACAAGTTTCTAAGGTCATCTTAAAGGCAAAATGAAAGACTGTATAGTATTAAAAGCAGTACTAAGATTGGGCATGAAGAGGCTTTGATCCTACCAAATATTATAGTATCGCGTAGGTCATTGCTACTTTTGTCTTGGTTTTTTTCATCAGTAAAAGTAAACATGCTGTTAGAAGTTATGAAACCAAGGTACTGTATACAAAAGCAAAATTACATCAAAGAAAGAGAAGATATGAATAGTTGACACAGTTGGATACTATACTAAGTGATCATATTTGAAAGATACTTTTTTATCTTAACCTATATACAGTTGAAGATAGTAGTCATTGGTTTATTAATGGGGACATAAAAGACAGAAGGGAATTTTTTTATTCTTAGCACTGAAATTAAAAATAAAACTACTTTGGTTAGTTAATGGAGTACAGTTTTGATGTTAGAAGCCAGTGGATAATTAATAATATAACTATCCCAGTGTCTGAAATGAAATTCTCTTATAAACCTTTTAGGGCCAACTTCATGAGATCTAACTTTACCCTTTAAAGTTTATTATATCACTTAACCATAGTAAAAACCTAGCAAAATCCTTTTGAGGTCAGTGTAGCAACAATTTTTTCTAGTCTAGGGTTTCTCAAACTTTTGTTTTTTAATTTTGAAACATTTCAAACTAAATCTTCTGAGTCAAACCTGTAAATTAAGCAAAGATGACACTAGTCATAGTTGAAAAGGCAACTATTTGCCCAACATTCATCTTTCCTACCTCTAGGTGAAAGGATTTTTTCTACCATAATTTTTATAAAAATCACCGTGTGGTAATTCATGTCATAAGCTCTGGGACTGACTTCAGAATACCAGCAAGCAGCTTGTCTGGCAGTGGTTTTTTTTTTTTTTAAAGGACTTTGGTGTTCACTGTGTCTAATTGACAGATTGTTGTGAATTGGTGTGAAAACCGTAAAACTCACAGAAAACTAATTTATTTTTTATTTGAACTTTAATATTCATGATTGGTGGATTGCTACTGTCGTGTTAATTAGGATGAGTTGAAGCCTTAGTATTAAAATTTAACTTCAATATAATAGGAGTTTGTCTCTTAGATAAAAAGACTTCCAGTTTTCAGTGACCAATGACAAGGTGAAGAGTTCATGTCTCGGGCTGGGGTTGTAGCTCAGTGGTAGAGCACTTTCCTAGCAGGTGTGAGGCACTGAGTTTAATTCTCAGCACCACAAATCAATCAATAAATAAATGATGTTTGTCCATCAACAACAAAAAAAGATTTCCATGTCTCCACTTGATCTTCATTTTTATAATTTTAAAACCCTTTTTGAAACTCAGAAACTTTAATAATACATTTTATGGTAGAGTGTTTTCATTTCTACTCTTAGCTTTCTAAAGCAATAAAGTATATTTCAGTATTTTGGGATTTATTCTATAAAAGACCAGAGGTGAGTCTTATTTTTGGTGGTGCTGGGTATTGAACCCAGGGCTTTGCACAGGTTAGGCAAGCAGCTGACTCTGCAGCTGAACTACATCCTCAGCCCCAAGTCTTAACTTTTAATGAGTAAAAGTGTCCAGAATTATATTGTGTTCAGGTAAGAATATATAAGAAGTATTAATAAAGATGTTACTGTTTTGATAAGGATTAGATTTTAGTTGAAAAATTTCTTTAATATTTCAAGTCTTTATCACATAGTGGTGTTATTTTTCTGTTAACCTGTCTGTCTTGTAAACTGGAAGGCAAGAGACAGTCTTAAACATCTTTGAGTTCTTTTTAGATATAGTCTCTGAATTATATCTTAGATGTTTCTTTCATAAAAAGTTGTATTTCATTATGTAATTCAAGTGTTGCTGCCATATGGTAATATTTATTCAGAAGTGAACCTAATACACATTTTGTTTTACTATCAGATGGCTGATTGTTAAAATTTAATTGAGGCTGATAGAATTAACTTATAAAATGTAATAATCTTCAGTTTTATTTTTAAAATTATTACAGTTTTGCCAGAAATATTAGTCAAGCCTTTAAATTATAAGGAGAGTTTCACCATTAGTATAGCAAATGTGCACTATAATAAAAATAAATGTTACCTTGCAATTGAGATCAGGGAAGAAGCCAGCAATTTGGAAGGGGAGAGCTAATACAGTCTTTCCTTAAAATATTTTGTGTTCTTTTTATATTTGTGTGTGGGGGGGTCTACATTGTAAATAATTTTCATATATGTTGATGTACATGACTGAATATATTTTTTCCTATCTAGTGAAAGTTTAGGTGGTAGAAATGACATATTGCTTTTAATTCAGCCTCAAAAGTATATGAAGACTCTCCAAATAAAACTTAATTTTTAAAAGTGATTCATTGCTTACTTGTAAATATATAACCAAAATTAAATTTCATAATTCTTGGAAGGATACTTAATGTGTCTGATAATGTTAAAAATTCTAAAAGATTGTCTCAAATATATAATCTTAAAATTATTTAGCTCGGTACTACTCAGAATATGGTCTTAAAGCTATTGATTACTCTGAAAGAAAATACAGAAATCAAGAACATTTAGAAACAGTTTGACAATAATTTTATATATCTTGAATCTAATTAAAATGCTTGGTTTTTTAAAAAAATTTATTTTACAATTGGACTTATCCATATGAAAATAAAGATCTCTTCCATCTTAGAGTTTGAAAAGCACCAATCTACTTAACTGCTGTCGTTATGTATATTACCCACCGACCTCCTCTTTTTTTAAAAAAAATATTTATTTATTTATGTATTTTTTTAGTTTTAGGTGAACACATTATTTTGTTTTTATGTGGTGCTGAGGATCGAACCCAGTGCCTCATGTATGCTAGGCGAGCACTCTACCACTGAGCCACAACCCCTGCTCCCTCCTCCCTTTCTTTGTTTTTCCATTTCTCCCTTCTTCCCTCTTTTTTCTTTCTTGCTGGGGGTGAAATTCATACTACTGAGCTATACTCTCACCTCTCCATTTATTTCAATTCCCTTCTTTCAGTATTTTATATATTTGTTTGTTTGTTTATTTGTTGGTACCAGGGATTGAACCCAGGGGCACTTAACCACTGAGCCACATCCCCAGCCAATTTTATTTAGAGACATGATCTCTCTGAGTTGCTTAGGATCTCACTAAGTTGCCAAGGCTAGCTTTGAACTTGAGATCCTCCTGTCTCAGCCTCCTGAGCCCCTGGGATTACAGGTGTGTGCCATTGTGCCCCACTAAATATTTGAATATTCTTAATTTGGGGCATAAAATTTGATAGATTCCATAGAAGTTGAAACTTCCTGAAAAATTTAGATTCTGAAATCTTGTTAAATTCATATGAACTTTTATTCATTTTTATATAGTGCTGAGGATTGAACCCAGTGCCTTGCATGCTAGGCAAGCACTCTATCACTGAGCTACAACCCCAGCCTGGGAATAAATTTTGAGGAAATCTGTAATAGAAAGATTGTTGGTATTTTTTAAAAGTCACAAAGGAGTTGCTAAAATAACCAATGCATTTTAGTTATTACCAACATAGTCTTGCAGAAGGCAGGAAAATTAAGGGAGTGGAAAGGACTAGTTTTTTTCAGATTCACAAAGAGTAATTAGAGGCAAAGCGCACATTTGGTTAGTAGGCATTTTAGAGTGAAATATTATGTTAGGTTTTTGTATTTAATTATTTTATTGTCAGGTTTGTCTTAAAATTTGAGAGCATTTTGCATTTTTAATAGTGAGTCAACTGTTTATGTTGTGGTTTCTTAAAATACATGTAACCTTATAACTAGGATTATTATTAACTTGCATAGTGCTTTTATGAACATCTTTAATATGGTAATTCAGTCTGAATAATTCATGATTAAGATTTGTCCTTTTCCCCCCTCTTTCTAGGAAGATGATCCATATGACCTTGAAGACCTTTGGGCAGAAATGAGGGAAATACAAAGAACCAAATACAATTCTGAAATTTGGGACCTGTATTTTGAGATGATATTTTCAGAATGAGAAGTATACATGGTTACCTTTATGAATGTAGAGACATGAGAAAACGGTTATGATGGCAAAAAACAAAGAGCCTCGTCCCCCATCCTATACTATCAGTGTAGTTGGACTCTCTGGGACTGAAAAAGACAAAGGTAACTGTGGAGTTGGAAAGTCTTGTTTGTGCAATAGATTTGTACGCTCAAAAGCAGATGAATATTATCCAGAGCATACTTCTGTGCTTAGCACCATTGACTTTGGAGGACGAGTAGTAAACAATGATCACTTTTTATACTGGGGTGACATAACACAAAATGGTGAAGATGGAGTAGAATGCAAAATTCATGTCATTGAACAAACAGAGTTCATTGATGACCAGACTTTCTTGCCTCATCGGAGTACGAATTTGCAACCATATATAAAACGTGCAGCTGCCTCTAAATTGCAGTCAGCGGAAAAACTAATGTACATTTGCACTGATCAACTAGGCTTAGAGCAAGACTTTGAGCAGAAGCAGATGCCTGAAGGGAAGCTCAATGTAGATGGATTTTTATTGTGCATTGATGTAAGTCAGGGATGCAATAGGAAATTTGATGATCAACTTAAATTTGTGAACAACCTTTTTATCCAGCTGTCAAAATCAAAAAAACCTGTAATAATAGCAGCAACTAAATGTGATGAATGCGTGGATCATTATCTTAGAGAAGTTCAGGCATTTGCTTCAAACAAAAAGAACCTTCTTGTAGTAGAAACATCAGCACGATTTAATGTCAACATTGAGACATGTTTCACTGCACTAGTACAAATGTTGGATAAAACTCGTGGCAAGCCTAAAATTATTCCCTATCTGGATGCTTATAAAACACAGAGACAACTTGTTGTCACAGCAACAGATAAGTTTGAAAAACTTGTGCAGACTGTGAGAGATTATCATGCAACTTGGAAAACTGTTAGTAACAAATTAAAAAATCATCCTGATTATGAAGAATATATCAACTTAGAGGGAACAAGAAAGGCCAGAAATACATTCTCAAAACACATAGAACAACTTAAACAGGAACATATAAGAAAAAGGAGAGAAGAATATATAAGTACCTTACCAAGAGCTTTTAACACTCTTTTGCCAAATCTAGAAGAGATTGAACATATGAACTGGTCAGAAGCTTTGAAGTTAATGGAGAAGAGAGCAGATTTCCAGTTATGTTTTGTGGTGCTAGAAAAAACACCTTGGGATGAAACTGACCATATAGACAAAATTAATGATAGACGAATCCCATTTGACCTCCTAGGCACTTTAGAAGCTGAAAAAGTCTACCAGAACCATGTACAGCATCTAATATCAGAGAAAAGGAGAGTAGAAATGAAGGAAAAATTCAAAAAGACTTTGGAAAAAATTCATTTCATTTCACCTGGACAGCCATGGGAGGAAGTTATGTGCTTTGTTATGGAGGATGAAGCCTTCAAATATATCACTGAGACTGATAGTAAGGAGGTATATGGTAGGCATCAGCGAGAGATAGTTGAAAAAGCCAAAGAAGAGTTTCAGGAAATGCTTTTTGAGCATTCTGAACTTTTTTATGATTTAGATCTTAACGCAACACCAAGTTCAGATAAAATGAGCGAAATTCATACAGTTCTGAGTGAAGAACCTAGATATAAAGCTTTACAGAAACTTGCACCTGATAGGGAATCTCTTCTACTTAAGCATATCGGATTTGTTTATCATCCCACTAAAGAAACATGCCTTAGTGGCCAAAATTGTACAGACATTAAAGTGGAACAGTTACTTGCTAGTAGTCTTTTGCAGTTGGATCATGGCCGCTCACGGTTATATCATGATAGTACCAATATAGATAAAGTTAACCTTTTCATTTTAGGGAAAGATGGACTTGCCCAAGAACTAGCAAATGAGATAAGGACACAGTCCACTGATGATGAGTATGCCTTAGATGGAAAAATTTATGAACTTGATCTTCGGCCAGTTGATGCCAAATCGCCTTACATTTTGAGTCAATTATGGACTGCTGCCTTTAAACCACATGGGTGCTTCTGTGTATTTAATTCCATTGAGTCACTGAGTTTTATTGGGGAATTTATTGGAAAAATAAGAACTGAAGCTTCCCAGATCAGAAAAGATAAATATATGGCTAATCTTCCATTTACATTAATTCTGGCTAATCAGAGAGATTCCATTAGCAAGAACCTTCCCATTCTCAGGCACCAAGGGCAGCAATTGGCAAACAAGTTACAGTGTCCTTTTGTAGATGTGCCTGCAGGTACATATCCTCGTAAATTTAATGAAACCCAAATAAAGCAAGCTCTAAGAGGAGTACTGGAATCAGTTAAACACAATTTAGATGTGGTGAGCCCAGTTCCCACCAATAAGGATGTATCAGAAGCTGACTTGAGAATTGTCATGTGTGCCATGTGTGGTGATCCATTTAGTGTGGATCTTATTCTTTCACCATTCCTTGATTCTCATTCTTGCAGTGCTGCTCAAGCTGGACAAAATAATTCCTTAATGCTTGATAAAATTATCGGTGAAAAAAGGAGGCGAATACAGATCACAATATTGTCATATCACTCTTCAATTGGAGTAAGGAAGGATGAACTGGTTCATGGGTATATATTAGTTTACTCCGCTAAACGGAAAGCATCAATGGGAATGCTTCGAGCATTTCTATCAGAAGTTCAAGATACCATTCCTGTACAACTGGTGGCAGTTACTGACAGCCAAGCAGATTTTTTTGAAAATGAGGCTATCAAGGAGTTAATGACTGAAGGAGAACACATTGCAACTGAGATCACTGCTAAATTTACAGCATTGTATTCTTTATCTCAGTATCATCGGCAAACTGAGGTCTTTACTCTGTTTTTTAGTGATGTTCTAGAGAAAAAAAATATGATAGAAAATTCTTACTTGTCTGATAATACAAGGGAGTCAACACATCAAAGTGAAGATGTTTTTCTACCATCTCCCAGAGATTGTTTTCCTTATAACAACTACCCTGATTCAGATGATGATACAGAAGCACCACCTCCTTATAGTCCAATTGGGGATGATGTACAGTTGCTTCCAACACCTAGTGACCGTTCCAGATACAGGTTAGATTTGGAAGGAAATGAATACCCTGTTCATAGCACTCCAAACTGTCACGATCATGAACGCAACCATAAAGTGCCTCCACCTATTAAACCTAAACCAGTTGTACCTAAGACAAATGTGAAAAAATTGGATCCAAATCTCTTAAAAACAATTGAAGCTGGTATTGGTAAAAATCCAAGAAAACAGACCTCCCGGGTGCCTTTGGCACATCCTGAAGATATGGATTCTTCAGATAACTACGCAGAACCCATTGACACAATTTTCAAACAGAAGGGCTATTCTGATGAGATTTATGTTGTCCCAGATGATAGTCAGAATCGAATTATTAAAATTCGAAACTCATTTGTAAATAACACACAAGGAGATGAAGAAAATGGATTTTCTGATAGAACCTCAAAAGGTCATGGGGAACGGAGGCCTTCTAAATATAAGTATAAATCTAAAACCTTGTTTAGTAAAGCCAAGTCATATTATAGAAGAACACATTCAGATGCAAGTGATGATGAAGCTTTCACTACTTCAAAAACAAAAAGAAAAGGAAGACATCGTGGAAGTGAAGAAGATCCACTTCTTTCTCCTGTTGAAACTTGGAAAGGTGGTATTGATAATCCTGCAATCACTTCTGACCAGGAGGTCGATGAAAAGAAGATGAAGAAGAAAACCCACAAAGTAAAAGAAGATAAAAAGGTAAATGATGTTTATAAAGATGTTTGTTTTAAGATAATAGATTTGATATCAGTATCAATTTAAGATTTATTCATTCAGTAAGTATAATTAATAGCTTATTAGTTTTCTCAGTATTTTGTGGGGGCAAATTTATTCTTTTTTGTGCTTAATTAGTAGAATTTTGACTTCATCTCCTTCAGCATAAAAATTGTAGGTGGCTTTATTCTTTCAACAGAAACCCAGATATGGAGTGATTCTTTTTTTCTATTTGTAATCCTGTTTGTGTTTTTCCTTTCTAACAACCAGTTTTGCGATATTAATTTGATTCATTTATTTTACTCAGGGATATCAATATAGGTTTAAAATGCAACCGTTTATAGTCTTGGAAATGTATTAACTTTTCCAGGAAGCTTCTTTGTGTATAGTGCTATACTGCCTGAAAACATGCAGAGGGATTTCTTAAATCTGAATTGTAGAATTTGGTCCAAATAGCAAATTTTCATCTTTTACATTTTCAATAGATGGTTAATTGATCTGATGTTATGAAACATGAGAAACCTAAATATACATATATTAAATGTTTCTGTTAAAGTGGTATTTCAATTATTGAAAGTTTCTCCATCAGTTAATTCCATAGTCATAAATTATCAATACATATTTACTACAGGTAATTGTTATTTGGCTCAACTAAAGGTATGAATATTTTTATTAAGTTTACTCTAGATAGTTTTCCTGCATATGGTAATTCCCCATTATAGTTGGATAGACTGCATTTTATTTTCTAAATTTAAGCAACAGTGTTTCTTTTATCATTATTCTTTTCGCTAAGCATGTAAACTTTTTAAATGAGACTCATACTTTTTTTTGTTTAAAGGTGTTTATTCAAACTCCAAATCAAATATTAAAATTTCAGAAAGACTTTAATGTATAAATATTGATACTGCATACTCTCTTTGTGGACATTTAAGTAATCACTCCTCTCTCCAATATCAAAATTTCCTTCAACTATAAACTCATATAGCACATCCTTTTAAATTTTTTTTTTTAATTTTTAGTTATACATGACAGTAGAATATATTTTGACATGTATACATGGAGTACAACTTCCCATTTTTGTGGTTGTATGTGATATGGAATTACACTGGTTATATATTCATATATGAACATAGGAAAGTTTTGTCAGAATCATTCTCCTGTCTTTCCCATTCCCCTTCCCCGGACTCTGAAACTTTTTGAGCCCCAATATGATACCACACGTGGAAAATTCCACACCTGACCTCTTATGATGTGTATCAGTTAAAACAAATCTGGGGATAAAGGGTGAAGAGAAGGTATTGGGAAATGAGATTGATCAAATTATGTACATGTACTTCCTACTGTTATGTATAATTATTTATCTACCAATAAAATAAAATTTATTATTATGCAGCCCCCCCCAAAAAATGCAAATGCACTAAAAACATTGTATAAAATTACCTTAAAACTATATTGTAAGGTGTATATGAAACAAATGAATTTGGTTTTAAACTTGGGTGTCATCCACAAATATTACATGTACATGCAAATATTACAAAATGGGAAAATATTGGAAATCTAAAACATTCCTGGCCCCAAGGAACACAGCCTATATTATGAAAACTACTTGATACTTATTAACAAAAATAAAGCATCCACAGTCTTTTCCATTTTTAAATTGCTTTTTATGTGTGTGTGTTTTCCATTTTTGTTCACAAATCTAAATGTTTTGGTAACTTTTTATTTTGATATAGTTTCCACTAGGGTAGTAGTTGCAGGAATAGTAAAGTTTTTGTACAGCCATTACACATATTTACCAGTTGCTTACGTTTAGTTCCACTTGCTTGAACAGTATATATATTAGTTTTTGTTTGTTCTGAGCCCTTTTAAGATTAAATTGGAGATACTAAACTCTTTGCCATAAAATTCTTCATCATATCCCCCTAAGACAGAACTATTCTCTTTAATAGCAGTAGTACAATCATACTTTTCCATAGTGCTATGTAGTCTTTCAGATTATACTTGTAGTCATTACATAATTTTCCATTTAGCAAAATTATCAAAACTGGTTGGTTAGATTTCCAAGTCTTACTTTTTTATTTATTTATTTTTGCATTGGCCAGTTTGCATAAATGAGTGTTTTTTTAGAATAAATATACAGTTGAATCAAATTACTACATTCAGAATGCCTGAATATTTCAGATTGAAATTTATTATTACTACAGTTCTTAGGAGTGTTAAATTTCTCAACTCTTGAGCACCTTGAGGAGGAAAATGTGCCAGCTTTATGTTCTAGAATGTTTAGCACAGTCCTTAATTCCCTTTAATTAATGATGTTATTTGAATTGAATGTTAGTATGCCTTGAATTGAATTCGGTCTCCTCATACCTGATTATATTTAAATCACTATTTTAAATAGTGATTTAAACTATATTTCATTGGTTCTAAAATCCAGGGGTTTTTTTCTCATTTTTGAAATCTGGACGTGTCCAACAGTCGATAGCATATCACAATTTAAATGGTGCAGGTTTTATTTTTATTCTTTTTTAGAGAGAGATAAAATAATAGTGCTGCTAACAATCACTAGCATCTTACATTCACTGAATCTAGTATTTTGTAATTATTTGCTTAGTACTTCTCCTTAATTGGTGTCTGGCTTTTCCTCACTTGCAGTGAAATAGTAACTGGGTTTTAACTCTAGACTTTTAATCAGTGTTCAGTTGATTATACTTAGTCTTAACTGTTTTGTAGTTTTTTTTTTTTTTTCCAGAATTGCCTTACACTTATAACATTGCTTTAAGTAGTAGATTCATGCTTTTTATTCAAGTTTGAACTCTTTTTTAAAAATATTTTTTAGTTGCGGATAGACAATTTTTTTTATTGTATTTATTTATTTTTACGTGGTGCTGAGGATCTAACCCAGTGCCTCACACGTGTCAGGCAAGTGCTCTATTACTGAGCAACAACCCCAACCCCTATGTTTGAACTCTTAACACTAAAATGACAGGCCTCAAAACTTTTAGGTCTTAAAGTAATGTTAAATCTGGTGTCATAAACATTTGGTTTCTGGGGCTGGGGATATGGCTCAAGCAGTAGCGCGCTCGCCTGGCATGCGTGCGGCCCAGGTTCGATCCTCATTACCACATACCAACAAAGATGTTGTGTCCGCCGAGAACTAAAAAATAAATATTAAAAAGAAAATTTCTCTCTCTCTCTAAAAAAAAACACATTTGGTTTCTGGACCACAGGTCTCAAGAAGATAAACATAGGTTATAATGCAACATCATAGATAAAGTTTTATGCCAAAATTATACTTCTGTGCTTTTATTTATCCATAGTGAAATGTCTAACATTTCTTATAAAGGGCCATTTATATAACTATCCATGGCATTTTTCCATTACATTCAGTCATTACAGAATGACTGGAGTACGACTGTACATCTTAGTTTTGCCTAAAAATTGTTTTTGTATTAAAAATATTAAATCATCAAAGTTGCTTCTTTCTCAAGAATTTGAAAACTTGTATCCCTTAACGAGGGAAATATGGTAGCCTGGGACCCTGTAAACCTGTGGTTTGCCCAGGTTTAGGAGAATATTATTAGAACAATTGAAAGAAGCATAGTTCGATGGTCAAGAACACATGGTCTAGAGACAGACTTAAGGGATTTGAATCCAGGTTCAGCTACTTACTAGCTATGTAACTATATAACTTCTGTGTATGTCCATCTGGGAAAATGGAAATAATCATACTTACTAGGATTGCTATGAGAAATAAGTTAATATTTATTTCAAATAGTGCCTGGGACATCGTAAAATTGAATAAAAATTACTTACGTAGACAGGCATGGTGGCATATGCCTGTAATTCCAGCTATTTGGGAGGTTGAGGCAGGATGATTGTAAATTTGAGGCCAGCCTGGCCAACTTAGCAAGATCTGTCTGAAGATAAATTTTTAAAAGGCTTGTAGAGTTCTTGCCTAGCATGTGTGAAGCCCCGAGTTCAATCCATAGTACTTGCCCCACCCCTAAAAAAATATATTATTCTGTGATAATGTAATCCAAATGTAAATATTTTATGGGAACATAGGATGGAAAGAGACCACCAGTAGTGTGTGGTGGTAGTTTTACAAAACTTGATGAAAACAGTATAAATTATCAGTTACAAATATTTTTGTTGGCTTCTAAAAAGATAAAAGATATTTTAGGTGGGGAAAATCTCTTGTACAGAGGCATAAGTATAAGGCAAAGTATAAGGAAGATGTCCTAGTCATGGAATTCTGGAATAACATTACATTTAAAAGGGTTTTTTGCTAAACTGAAAAGCTAATTTAGAGCTGAAATTGGTTAAGCAGAGCCTGAGCCATAAGGTCAGCTGTGTTGGAATTCAGGTTATACTAAGGAAAAAGATTTTGTATCAGATAGTCATGTTAAAGGACAGGTATGGACCATTGAGCTGTAAAATGATAAAGAGTTTTAGAGACTACTTGAGAAATGACCAAAGCTAAAAGTTGATTCTTTGAAAAGACTAGAAAAGTAGACAAACCTGGTAAGATGGATGAGAAAAAAGAGAATGCATAAACACTGAGAATAAAAAGGACAAAACTAGAGATAGATCAGATTAGAAAGATAATAGAGTACTATAATTTTATGCCAGCACAATTGGAAGTTAGGCAAAATAAACTCCTAAAAGAAATACAATTTACCTAAATAAGAAAGCTTTTAATAAAAATATGTGAAATAGCAGTTAAATTTTCCCACTAAGGAAATATCTGGCCCAGATAAAATAAATTTTAAAAATAAAATAAAAATTACAGAAGATTTTTGAGGAATAGGTCATTCCATTGTTAAAAAATTGCTCCAGAAAACAGAAGACATTTTTCAATTCATTCTCTTAAGTCATCTGTTTATCTTATTTACTTTTTATTTTAATAGTATTGGGTATTGAATCCAGGAGTTCTCTACCACTGAGCTGGTACACCCCCTGCCCTTTTCTGTTTTTTTGTTTTTGTTTTTGTTTTTTTCTTTTTCTTTCTTTCTTTCTTTTTTTTTTTGTTTAATTAAAGACTGGATCTGGCTAAGGTTCTGAGGCTGGCCTCAAATTTGTGATCCTCTTTCCTCAGCCTACAGAGTCTCTGGGATTATGGGTGTGTGCCACCTCACCTGGTTTATCCTTAATTTTATAACCAGACAAGTGATATAAGAGAAGGAAAATAGGGACTGGGGTTGTAGCTCAGTGGAGGTAGAGCACTTGCCTTGCATGCATGAGGTCCTGGGTTCAATCCTCAGAACCACATAAAAATAAATAAATAAAAATAAAGATACTGTGCTCCTCTACAACTAAAAAAGTACTTTTAAAAAGAGAAAAATACAGGGCTAGAGAGCTCTGGCTCAGTGGTAGAGCACTTGCCTGGCATGTGTGAGGCATGGATTCAATCCTCGGCACCACATAAAAATAAATAAATAAATAAATAAATGGAGATATTGTGTCCATCTACAACTAAAAAGAAAAATACATGTCTGTTTTATTCATGACTGAACAAAAATTTTAAATAAAAATTTAACCTTATAGTTAGGCTTTATAGATCCTTAATTTATTTTTTTGATTCTTAATTTTTGAAATCCAATAATAGACCATTAGAAATTTGCCAGGTTTTGGATTGGGAAGTGGGAATTACAACTTTGGTTATAGAGTTCAATGGATATGTTGAGTAGGTAGTTAAGAGCTCTCAGGAGAGATCTGAATTAGAGATACATATTTAGGAGACAATGAAATAGAGATGGAAATAGATGAAATGTCTGGGAGTGAATATAGAAGATTGCCTAACATAGATCTCTGAGGAACTGCTAGTACTGAATAGCCAAACAAATAACTGAGATGATCCTTAATTAAGCAGACTATAAGAATAAATCACTGTGGGTGTGTCTGAGTGGTAGAGCATTTACCTAGCATTTGTGGTCATTGGTTTAATCTGTAGCCCCACAAAAAAAGACAACAAAAACTACTAACCCTGACCCTTCTGTAGCTGGTTCCTCAGCTGTAAATTAGGACTTAAGAGTACTTTCCTTGGTGTTGTGGTAGGAACTAGAACTAGGTATTTCAAGTGCCTGGCATATCATACTGCTCAACAATAGTATCAGGCCTGAAGTATCCCAGTGTACTGTATTTCAAAACAGTGTTTTGTCCCATTTGCTGAATTAATCTCTGACACATTTCAAAATTAAATACTCCTATAATTTTTAATTGAGCTTATGCACATCTTTGAAGTTTTTCTTTTTCCCCTACCACATAAAGGATCATTTTCTTTACCTTCATTCTTTAAGATGGGAGCCAAAGTCTAGGAGTTAGGAATCTTCACTCAGATTCCTTGATCTGTAACTTCTGGGTATTAATGGCATCAAGGGAGTCATTAATGGGCTCATCCGTTTAGAATCAGAGAAAGATTTATACTTAGCTATCTTTTTAATCCTCCAAATGAGTTTAGTGTTAGTTATGGGGACAAAACCTTAAAAAAAAATTTAACCTTAGAGTTTTATATTTATAAAATTATGGTAAACATTTTATATTTAACCTATAAGACACAAGCAGTGAGAATTTTTTTTTAAATCATGGCGTATTACCTAAATATATCTCTGTAATTGAAATGGTAATACAGTACCTAGTTTGACTATATACTTTTTTTTTTTTTTTCTTTTTTATACTGGTGATTGAACCCAGGGGAACTTTACCACTGAGCTATATCTCTATCTCTTTTTATTTTTTGAGACAGGCTCTTGGATCTTACTAAGTTGCTGAGACTGGCCTCAAACTTGTAATCCCCCCTGGCTTAGCCTCCCTGGGTGCTAGTATTATAGACATGCACCACTGTGCTCAATTGCTGTACCATACTTTGATTCTCTGGTCTATTACAGTGATAAAAGAAGTGCTAGCTGGAATCTACTGGATTGTTTTGTTTTCATAACCTAATATTTGAAAAGCCATGTTTTAAGACAATGAAACTGAGAAAATTTGAGTCATTAATAAAATTGCCAGTTTTTAACTCCTGTTCAGTGTTCAGTGAAGGAGGGAAGTATACCTGTGTTCAAGCTGATTTGTTTGGTTTTTTTTTTTTCAGTATCTGCTTCAGTGTTGTCAGTTTGGTTCAGCAGGTGTAAATGGTAAAATGCTTATTGAATTTTATGGTGCATTTGTGTAAGTCTTGTAATGATATTTCATTTGTAACTTCTTTTTAAGTTGCTTTCCTGTCTTCCAGGTCTTAGCTCTTTTCATCCTCTTATTTATATTAACACTTACCAAATATTATTTTGTACTCAAATATACTTTCCAGTCCTTTCTTTTCTCTGCATTTTACTGTGCCCTTCTTATCTAAATGCACTATCAGGCTTACAAGATTGCTACTGCTGAAACCAGGGTTTGAAGCCTTTTGGGGTGGGGGGATATGAAAATAGGACTTGAACAGGTAAACATTAATGTGTATGTATTTGGTTAAAAGATGTTAATTTGATAATAGCAAATAGCAACTTGCAATACCATTAATATAGTAGATCCTTTAGAATGTAGTAAATCTTCAGACTTATTTGACTTCTGAATTCTAGAACCTTACAGTCGTTATCAAGTAAAACACTTTTTAAAAAATAAATACCACTAACCAAACAGTGGTAACCACCATTTTAGTTGATTTCTAACTTGGTTCATTCCAGATATAAAGTTAATGAAGTATATGAAAACATGTCTGTATTGAACTCTATGAAAATGCATAAGTTGTAGGGAAAATGTAGTTTGGGATTTAGTGTATATCCTTAACCAGAGGTTGACTATCGGTGTTCACATCTGAGATACATCAGGTTTTTGAGGTAAATTTAATTAAGGCTACATATGAATTGGATGTTAAGAGACAGTAGAAAAATATTTACAGCTCTGGTGGGTTAGATTTGCATTTTGTTTTATAAGCAAGAAATACATATTTTAATTTTAATTTTTTTTAGTTGTAGATGGACACAATACCTTTATTTTATTTGTTTATTTCTATGTGGTGCTGAGGATTAAACTCACTGCTTCATATGTTCGAGGCAAGCACTCTGCCACTGAGACACAGTCCCAGCCCCTGAGCAAGGATTCTTTAACAAAGTCTTGATGCTTGAAAGTTTCAAAATTTTTAAAAAATTATTTTCTGGGAATTTGTTGCTTAGGTTTTATTGGAAGTTGATAAAATATGTCAGTTATATACATTATTACCTTTTGGACAGCATTAAAATGAGAGGGTCATCTTTGTATAGGAAGTTTTGAGGTGGTTGTGGTTTTTTTTTGTTTGTTTTTTACTTTTAATTTTTTGTAATACTGGGAATTGAAACCATTGCCTTGGATATACTAGGTAAACATTATACCACTGAGCTACATTCCCAACACAATCTTTTTTTTTTTTTTTTTTTGAGACAGGGTTGTACTTAGTTACCCAGGCTGGCCTCAAACTTGGAGTCCTCCTGCCTCTGCATTCTGAGTAGCACACATCACCATTCCCAGCAGGAAGTGTGTTTAGAAGAATGAGAAAGCTAGCAGTTAGCATCTTTTCTAGTCCAAGCCCTTCAATTAGCATCTTCGCTGTCTTGAATTGGGTCTGTATCTACTCCTAGTCAATATTTTCTGACCAGAGGAATAGAATTCACTACTGAATTTAGTTCTGAGCCTCTTTATCCCAGAGCTCTGGGTGAAGCCAGCTTTCCTCTAAATTGGGCAAAATTCTAAAAGATGAAAACCGTGGTGTCCACTATAGACAAAATTTATAAACTGTTTATAGTTCATCTCCCTAACCTAGGGAGATGATGTTGTGCTGTGATCAGTTGAAGTCAGTATAAATATATATGGCCTTGTTTTTGTAGAAAACTGGTAATAAAAGAATCTGCTTAATAATTATAAGTTATTTTCACTTAAGGAAATTGTTATTTTAATTAATAAGCATTTTATTGAATACCTGCTGTGCCTGAATATTGTTAGAAGCTAATAGAGGGATAACTTAGTCATTGGCTCTGCTGTCAAGGAATTCAGCCTAGCAAAATTGATTTTTTTGAAATTTAAATATATTTTCCACAAGGTTTATCCAAACTCCTTTTCCTCGCATCTGTTTTATCTGAAAAGCATTCACTGAAACTTTTTGTAATAAATATTTCTGTTGCTTTCTTACTAATTGGCTAAATTGCTGTATTTCTGATCATTACCTAGATCTATGATGTTTCTGTAAAGCTAAAATTGATTTCTTTAGTAGCATTTCTGGTGCTGGCCTCACTAACTTATGATATATAAATTTAGGGATTCCTACCAGTATTTTAACAGTCTGCTGTTTGCTATTTCTTTGAATTTGTTCTGTGCTATCCATTTGATCATGGTTTGTTGCTTTTCAAATAGTTAAAATATAATTAGCTGTTTAATTTTAAAAGTGTATTTCAGATTCATGTATTTTAATGAGGATAATTAAGTTACTTATTTCTGCAGTGGATTATTGATTATTAGGAACATAGTTAATGTTTGTCAAAGAAGCATTTAACTCCCATAACAGAATATTGTGTTTTATAGTCTTTATAGGTAAATTTATAGGATTGCCAATTTTATAAACTTCAAATTTGGTATACTACAAATTGTTCTACTCAATCCTAGAAGAGTTTTCTTTTTGTTTTGTTTTTGCAGTAGATTCAATTTTATGATTTCTACCTCTATAATGTTTTCCTGTCATCTCACCAATGTTGTCAAGGAGTACTCAAGTAAATAAGGTTTAATCTGTGATTTTTTAAAGAAGAGAAAGCCCAGTGGGAAGGAGAATTGCTTTTTTTTTTTTTTTTTAATACTGAGGATTGAACCCAGGGGTGCTCAAGCGCTGAGCCACATCCCCAGCCCTTTTTTATATTTAGAGATAGGGTCTTGCTGAGTTGCTAAGTGCAAGTGCCTCGCTAAGTTGCTGAGGCCAACTTTGAACTCAAGATCCTCCTGTGTTAGCCTCCAGGAGCTGCTGGGATTATAGCCCTGTGCCATAGTGCGTGGTGAGGATTGCTTTTAAAAAATAGTAATTTTTGATGTTTCCAGTCCTTAGAACAAATTATGAGTGTGTAACAAAGGGGTTTTCATGACTATATGTAACTGTTCATATAAGAGGTACATCTTGCATACTTTGTACAAAATAATTGTGAACTTTTGGAAGTTTGTTTTTAGCCTTTGAAAATCCAAGGAAAGATTTGAGTATTTTCCCTAGAAAAATGATCATGCACAAAATTTTACTGAAGTTTTAAGAGTTTCACATACTTCTAAAGACCTGTGGACCCCAGTTTAAGACCTCATTATAAGATGTGTGGGAAAGGAAGATACAATGAAAATTTTCTTCTTTCTTTGCTAATGCTCTGAATTCCAACCATTAAAGTAACAAAGAGTACTTAATGATGAGATGGGAAGCAAAGGGAACAACAGTGGTTCTAAGAATGAAATGTGAGGTATAATATAGAACTTACGTTCTTTTGAATATACATGAAAATATAAATTTGGGGAAGCAGGGTAGAAGTCTACCCATTCGCTTGAATTTCTTGAAACTGATGTTATTCTATAGTTTAATATTTCTTCTTCCCCACCTAACATAATTGCTTTATATACAGTACACAAATTTTTGTGTTTTTTTCCCTACATTGTAAACATTTTGAGAGCAGTTGAGATTATCATTCATCTTTGTGTACAGTGGTGTTTCCCAACCTTGAGTCATGTATGGATTTTTTTTTTTTTTAAGTTTCTCAGACTTACTCAGAAATACATCTGTATCCATTTTCCCAGCTTGAGTTCTTGATCCTTAAAAAAAAAAAAAAAAAAAAAGTGTGTGTTTGTGTGTATATTTTAGTTGTAGATGGACACAATACCTTTATTGTATTTATTTATTTTTAATATGGTGCTGAGGATTGACCTCAGTGCTCCACACATGCTAGGCAAGCGCTCCTCCACTGAGCCACAACCCCAGCCCTTGGTCCTTAAGAACACAGTGGTTCTCAACCAGGGTCAATATTGCCCTCTAGTGAGCATATGGTCATGTCTGGAGACATTTTGGCTGTCACAACTGGGTTTGGGAGGGTGCTGCTATACATTGTAAGATTCACAGGCCACTTTTCACAACAGAACATCGTGTAGCCCAAAATGTCAATAATACTGAAGTTGAGAAACCTTGGTGTAGTAGCTGGTCATTAAAAAAATTGCTGTGAGTTTTTAGAAGTCAATCATTCATGTCATGTTTGTACTTGTTCAGTAGGAAAAGCATTTTTTTCCTCATCGGTCATAGTTTTTACTTCCCTGTCTTTACCATGACTGAGTAAGAAGTAAGAATGCGCTTTTAGGAAAGTGGTACTATAAAACCAGAGATACATGCTATTGCTATTTATAATACTTTTTATTCAGCTATAAAATTGTCACAGTTTTAGTTGAGGTTGTCATTACATTTTTATCTGGATTATTACAGTGATTTTTAAAATTTCCTAACTAAACCTTTTATTTTTAAGTAATTGTAGAGTCACATACCATCGTAAGAAATAATAGAGATCGCGTGTACCATTTCCCTGCTTTCTCACAATGGTATAACAGTTTGGAAAACTAGTACAATATCACAACCAGCATATTGACATTAATACAGTCCATATCTTAAGTTCCTCAGTTTCACTTGTACTCCTTTGTGTATGTCCTGCCTTCATCACCATAAATATCTTTTGTGTTATCCTTTTATATCATAACCTCCTCCTTACCCTTCCCCCACCCCTGACCTAATCTGGCAGCAACTAATCTGTTTTCTATTTCTATAATTTTGTCATTTTTTGCTCCTGCCACCACCCCCAACTCCACCCTGGTACTGGGGATTAAGCCCAAGGGCACTCCACCAGAGCTGCATCCCTAGCCTCCTACTCCCCTACCCCACCCCACCCCACCCCACCTTTTTTTTTGTTGTTTTTTTGATGACAGGATCTAAGTTTCTCAGGCTGGCTTGGGATTTGAGATCAATTTGCCTCAGTATCCCAAGTAGCTGGAATTATAGGCATGTAGCACCACACCTGGCTTATAATTTTGTCCTTTCAAGAATGCTATATAAATGGGATCATATAGTGTGTAACTTTCTAGACTTGACTTTTTTTCATTCAGTATAATTCCCTTAAGATTCAGTCAAGTCATTGCATGTATCAACTATTCCTTTTTATTGTTGAATAATATTTCATGGTATAAATATATCAGTTTTTTAACCTGTTGAAGTACATCAAGTTATCTTCAGATTTTAACAATCATGAATAAAGTTGCTATGAACATTTGAGAGTAGATTTTTATATGAAAATAAGTTTTCATGTCTCTGGGATAAATGCTTAAGAATGCAGTTGCTGGGTCATATGGTAATTTCATATTTAGTCTCATGAGAAACTCTTGTGTTTTCCAGAGTAAGATGTACCATTTTAAATTCCTACTAGCAATGTATGATGTATCTAGTTTCTCCGCATCCTCACCAATATTTGTGGTGCAATAACTTTAATTGAGTTTCTCTGTTACATTCAACATTAATTCAAACAGCTCCTTATGTTACTTTGTGAGGGATAGTGATTATACAGTAATACCTGGTCACTTGCTCTACAAAATATATTTGTAACCCCTGTGTAAATTTCAGACTTTTTACCTAAAGCTGTTGCAGTATAGCCCTTGTCTACCTTTCTGCCTCCATTGTGTGCATTTTTTAAATTCCAGGAACACCCAAATAGATGTAAAATAGAAGCCCTGTCTCAGAGCTGATATGAAGAGTGAGATTGTGTACATAGCCTTAACTTGTGCCTGATGGTGAGCAGTATATAAATGGCAATTTCTTGTCCTTTTTCTGATATGATAGGTACTTGTTAATAGGCACCCAAACATTTAAGTGAATAAATCACTTACAGAGCCTAGACTTACTCCTTTCTAAATTCCTAAAATGTCCCTAGCTTTATTTCTTATATGAGGTTTACCTTTTTTTTTTTTTTTTAAATTATTTTTTGTGGTGCTGGGGATTGAACCCAGGGCCTTATACATGTGAGGCAAGCACTCTACCTGCTGAGCTATATCCCCAGCCCATATTTTAAAGTTTAGGTTTATATTTAAAAAAAATAATAATAAAATTTTTTAAAAATCTAGGTTTAAGCCTTACCTCTAGTTATTTTGATACTTAACATACCATTTTGATGGGGGCTGAGGTTGTAGTGGTAGAGCACTTGCCTCACTCATATGAGGCCCTGGGTTTGATCCTCAGCACCACATAAAAATAAACAACAACAACAAAAAAATACCATTTTATATGTGCTGTTAAATGACTGGTAGTGGGGTGTTTTACTCTTCATAATAGATTGTATATTTCTTGAGTATATTAAATTCTACTGGTTTTTGTATCCTTCACAGTAACCTAGCAAGTTATATTTCTCAGTTTATACACTGTTGAAAGCATCTTTCATTATATTCAGATGAATTTACGTAGAGCTAGCTGCTTATTTCTTACCATAACTTTATGGCAAGTAATCATTCTTTTGTATGAATCTCTTTTCAGTTAAGATATGTAAGTTTAGGCATAGCTGTCTAGTGCCTTTTGTAGGAATGAAGCATTAGGGAAATGAAATGGTTTCTGTAAACTGGTAAATAAAGGAACAGCACAGAAATTTTACATGGTAAAGATTCTTCAGGTTCTTGTTTTTTAATGGTACCAGGGATTGAACTCAGGGGCACTCGACCACTGAGCCACATCCCCAGCCCTATTTTGTATTTTATGTAGACATAAGGTCTCATAGTTTCTTAGCACCTCATTTTTGCTGAGGCTGGCTTTGAACTTGTGATCCTCCAGCCTCAGCCTCTGAAGCCACTGGGATTACAGAACTGTACTATTGCACCTGGCCTTCAGGTTCTTGTTCACAGTTTTGTTTGCTTCTTGTCAGTGTTTACTAAGTATCTATATTATTTCTTGTTCAAGTACCAAGAAACAGAAAAGTGACCAGATTCTAGATAGTATTTTGATTTATGTTTTGAGCAACTGAGTGGATTTATTAAATAATAAAATCTAGAGGTGAGAGATCTCAGATGGGGGGGAGTTAAGACATCTATTTTGTGTGTTTTATGTTTTAAATATACCTGTTGATATCCAAGTGGAATTAGACTAAAAAATTAAATGTGTGAAACTGGTACTCAGAGGAAAAGTTATCAGGACATAAAAGAATTTATGCGTGATTAGATAAATTCATCCAAGGGGAGATAGCTAGAGAAGAAAGGAGAGCTCAGAATCGAATTTGGCTAGAAAAAGGAAGAGTTCTTGGCAGATGAGACTGAAAAGAGAAAAACTAGTAAAGATGAGTACTCTGGAAGCCAAAAGAACAAGTACTTAAGGAGGAAAATAAGGATGGAAGGAATTTTTTTTAAATTTCATAGTGTGGAAGTATCTGATCTTCACAATCAGTTTAATGAGATGGTATGAAAAGCCAGATGAAAGTGAGTTGAAGAGTAAGATGTGAAAAATGAAGGTTTAAATGACATTCAAGTTTTTTTTTTATTCTGTGAGAAGGAGCAAAAATTGAGGCAGTGATTAGAAGGCAATGTGGTATTGGAGTAGGGTTTTAAAGACTAAAGAGTATTTGTATGTTGGGACAAATTGATGCTAAAAGAAAAAAAGTATGAAAAGTAGGAGTAGCCCCAAAGAAATAAAAGAGAAAAAGCACGATTTAGATGATGGAAGGGACAGTAGATTTTATAATTATACTGTAGTTGTTACAGGTGGGAAAATATGAAACATGGTAGAACTATATGAAAGTTGGTCATGGCAGTAACATAATGAAATGTGATTTTAGAACATTAGGAAGGGAGAGGTTAGGTAGTTCTTGTGGTTACCTGGATTTCTTTGATTGCATTGTATGCTGGGATATGTTGAAAATCCCTTGAGTTTAGGACAGAGGGACCAGAGTATATAGTGATGAGAGAAAATTCAAATGGGAAGCTGTTGGAGGGAAGTATGATTTCACATTTCTTTCCTTTTAGAAAGAGAAGTCAGAATTTGTGGATAATTTTTTTAAATAAATCTATTTTTTTAATATATTAAAACTTAACGCATGCAATCATAAATGGCACCAGTTAAGAGAAATGTAAACATATGTAAAGAAAAAACTTTGTGTGGTGCAAAGGATTGAACCCAGTACTAGGCAGGGGCTCTACCACTGAGCCACTACCCCAGCCCATAATTTTTTAAATCTTATATATTTTTTACCAGGATACACAAGTAATCTTTTTCCTTTTAAAATTTTTTTTCCTTTCAAGGAAATTTATGACTTAAAATGGAAATACTTTGTAACTCCTTCTTTGTTTTTTACATTTTTGTACACAATCAACCCTTGAATAATACAGGTTCAAACTGCACAAAACCACTTAAGGTTTGGAGTTTTTATTTGGAGAGTTGGTGTAGCCTAGAAATACTGAAAACATTTTTTAAAAGTTAAGTAGGTTGGGGCTGGGGTTTTGGCTCAGCGATAGAGTGCTCGCCTAGCATGTGCAAGGCCCTGGGTTCGATCCTCAGCACCACATAAAAATAAATAAATATAATAAAGGTATTGTCCATCTACAACTAAAAAATATTTTTGAAAAAAAAAGTCAAGTAGGTCATGAATGCATAAAATACATGTAGGTGAGTTATCACTTACTATAGAATGTTTACACAAAGCTATTATAAAAAGCTAAACTATATTAAAACTTAACGCATGCAAGTCATAAATGGCCCCAGTTAAGAGAAATGTAAACATATGTAAAGATGTAATGTGAATTCATAGTAACATTAAATTAACTGTAGTCCATAACTGATTTACTGTAATTTTGTAGGAGATGCCTGTTAGAGTGGACTCATCTTCAACTGAGCAGTTAACTCTCTCTCTGTATTGTGCACCTGCCCCACACCCCAAAAGGCCTAATTTTTCAGCATATGTAGCCACGTGCAGTGGTGCATACCTGTAATCCTAGCAGCTGAAACAGGAAGATCACAGGTTCAAAGCAGTTGGGGCATCTTAGCAAGACCCTGATTGAAAATAAAAAATAAAACTGGCTAGGGATGTAGCTCAGTGGTAGAGTAACACTGGGTTCCATCCCTAGTATCACCAAAAAGGGGGG
>NW_025999900.1:27124039-27132787 GCF_001458135.2 Marmota marmota marmota | reverse complement strand
AAAAGGGGGGGGGGGGGGAATGTTAATTGACTGCTTATGTGATAAGGTTTCTGGTCAACAGTGGGTAGATTTGGGTAAAAGTTATACCCAAATTTCAGTTAGGAGCCAAGAGCAGACTCCAAAGCAGCTGAGCAGCTCTACTGCTCCCTTGGTACCAAGCCTAAGAAGATCTGCAGCTGCCACAGCTGCTACCACCCCCACTTCCAGCACTGCTGACACCAAGCCAGGCACCAAAAGCAGTGGTACAGAGAGGAGACAAAGGGACGACTCACTTTGGCAGGCTCTATTGGTGGGTGGAGCCAGGAAAGTTAATACAGTGAAGGTTTATGGAAGAGTGAAATCATTCAATGCAAGAAACTCATAAGGTTTTAATGCCAGAAATAACACCAAGGAAGATGTAGTTGTATATCAGACTGCCATAAAGAATAATCCTAGGGAAGTACCTTCCAAGTGTATGAGATGAAGAGTCTCGAATTTGATGTTGAAGGAGGAAAGGGTGTGGAGTAACCAAATGTTGCAGGGCCTGGTGAAGTTTTAGAGTTCAAGGCAGTAAATATGCAACATACTGTAAACATTACAGATGTTCTCCATGTCCTAGGGGTCCTCTATACAATTACCAGCAAAATTACCAGAATAGAGTGTGAAAAAGAACAAGTACTCTCAGTAGGCTCAACAAAACTTGCCCTAATTCAGGTGGAGGTTCCCATTTTAGCATATGAAGAAATCCTTTGGGTATTGACCACAGTATTCCAGCTCTCCTGTGCAGGGAAATGTGATGGAACACATCCAACAGAATTCTAGCAGTAAAAAATGTGTAGAAGATTGGAGCTGAAGACCTTTACAGTGGTTGCTTTTTACTTTTTGACCAGATAGACAATCTGCATTATCTATGCAGCATGCATAGGGCTTTCATTGTTTTTACCTAAAGATATATCTTTTTGGTTAAAAAAAAAAAATAGTTTTTTTAAAGCCTTATTTTTCTCGGTATACCTTTAAAGGTTTTAAAATTGTTTTGTATCTGATTATATCTGAAATTTTTTTAAATCTATTTTTAAATTTGTAATACTTACAAATAAAAACTTGTTTTTTTTTTGAAAAGTCAAACTGCAAGTATCCGTTAATAAAGAGCTTAATTAATTTTTTAAAAAAATTATACTCAATTTTTTTATTAAGGGGATCAGCACCCTTAACCCCTGGCAGTGTTGAAGGGTCAATTGTACTTATATTAATATGAATTACTTAGTTTTAGAGAAGTAGTATTGTACTGCTTATACTGTTCTTAAACTTTAATGTGTACCAGTATATATGGCTCTATTAAAATCAGCTGCCTTAATTCAAGCCTTTATTAGCATTATGTTAGACATAATTGAGCTGATGAGAACTAAAGGAGATCATTTATAATTTATTGTTCCATAGTTGTTTATATTTATTTCTAATATAATATTACTACCTAATGGATCAAATTCTGATTAGTATCAAGTGAGTCTTTTTGTATAACTCAAAGCTTGTTGCCTTAAAGACAAGTCCAGTGTTGCTTTTTTTTAAAAAATCATTTTTTCTACCCTATGAATTATTTTTCCTTTTTGAAAAAAAAGTTAAGTAGGTCATGAATGCATAAAATACATGTAGATGAGTTATCATTTACTACAGAACGTTTACACAGATCTATTATAAAAAGCTAAACTATATTAAAACTTAACACATGCAAGTCATAAAATTAACCCATAGTCTCTTTTCTACTGCCAGGTTAACATTTTTAGCTTTCACAGATAAGAGAAAATACTTCACTTTCTGATCTGGCTTATTTCACTTCACATAATGTCCATCCCTTTTTCTGCAAATGACAGAATTTCATTCTTTATTTCTGAATAGTATTCCTTTTTTTTTTTTTTTTTTTTAACCCATTCATCTGTCGGTGGGCACCTAGGCTGATGTCATGTCATATGTTAGCTACTGTGGATAGTAAACATGGGTGTGCAGGTATCTGTTTGGTATGCTGTTTTCACTTCTTTTGAATATATATCTAGAAGTGGGATAGCTGGAATCATGTGAAATAATCTATGTTTTATTTTTATGAGTAACCTTCATACTGTTCTCCATAATGATTGTACTAATTTACATTTCCATCAACAGTGTATAGAGTTCCTTTTTCTTCATATCCTTACTAGCATTTATTGTTTGTTTTTTGAATAACGGCTATTTTAACTGGGGTGAAATGGTATCATTGTAGTTTTGATATGTGTTTCCCTGATGGTTGATGATCTTGAGCCATTTTTTCATATGTTTATTGGCTGTTTATATTTCTTCTTTTGAGAAGTATCCAGATAATTTGGTCGTTTTAATACAGTTGTTGTTTGAGTTCTTCATGTATTCTGAATTTTAACCCTCTGTGAGATACATAGTTAGTTGGCAAATATTTTCTTCCATTCTGTAAGTTGTTCCTTCACTCTGTTGATTTTTCTCCCTTTGCTATGCTATGCAGAAACCTTTTAGTTTGATGTAATTCCTGTTGCCAATTTTTACTTTTTTTTTTTTTTTTTCCGTGTACTTTAGGGTCCTGTGCAGAAAATCGTTGCCACATCAATATCTTAAAGTGCTTCTTCATTTACTTTCCAGAATGTCCAGGCTTATATTTAGGTCTTTGATCTGTCTTGAGTTGATTTTTGTACAGGGTGAGATATAGGGGTCAAATTTCAGTTTCTTGTGCATGTGGAATCGTGTGATATATCTGTTTATAGTTTTATGAATAACCTAGTTTTATTAATTGTGTTAGTTTTCCCACCATATTTAAGAGGCTGTCCAATGTATGTTTCTCCAATGAATGTTTTTGGCACCTTTGTCAAGAATCGGTTGTCTGTAGTTAGTCATTTGGGTTTATTTCTGATATCACTTCAGTTTCATTTGTCTGTTTTTATGCCAGTACCACACTATTTTGAAATCAGGTTTTGTGGTCCCTCTAGCTTCTTTCTTTTGCCCAAGTTGCTTCAGCTATTCAGGTGAAGTGGTTTTGTGTGAATTTTAGTATTGTTTCTTTTGTTTCTGAAGAATGTCACTGGTATTTTGATGGGGATTGCATTGACTCTGTAAATCCCATTGGATAGTATGGACATTTGAGTAATATTTATCCTGATCCATGAATACGGGATGTCTTACCAGCTTTTTGTTCCTTCTTCAGTTTCTTTTTCATTAGTATTTGATATTTTTCACTGTAGAGGTCTTTTACTAATTTGGTTAAGTTTATCCCTAGGTGGTTTTGTTGTTATTGTTTTGTAGCTATTGTGCATGGGATGATGTTCATGATTTCTTTCTTAGCAAATTTGTTATGGTGTATAGAAAAGCAGCTGATTTGTGTACATTGGTTGTATATCCTGCTACCTTACTGAATTTATTAGTTCTAATAGTATTTTGGTGGAGTCTTTAGGTTTTTCTATATAGAGAGAATTGTATCATCTACAAACAGGAATAATTTGATTTTTTCCTATCTGTATGTCTTATTTCTTTCTCTTTTCTAATTGTTCTGGCTAAAACTTTGGGTACTGTGTTGAATAAGAATGGTGAGAATGAACACCTTTTCTTGTACCTGATCTTAGAGGAAAGATTTTCAGCTTTTTCTCATTAGGTATGATTGGCTGTGGGTTGATAATTTGTAGACCATATCATATTGAGTACATTATGTACAGTCCTTCTGTACATACTTTGTTCAATTGCCTGTCATTTTTAACTTATTTAAGTCCCTTGGTTTAAATGGCATATGGTTAGTTGGTTTAGTTTTATACCAAGTCTTAGAATTTTATTTATATAGCTGATCTTATTCTATTTACACTTGTTTTTATAAATATCAGTTTGCTTTTTCTTTATTTTCAATTTTTTTCTTTGCCATCAGAGAAAAGATAAGAAAAATGAAGGTGCTATTAATTTATGGTTTGCTTATTTTTTCTTTAAATATTACAAACCTATTTCAGTTTATTATTCTTGCTCAACCTACCAGTGTATTCTGATAACCTGTCATGCACTACTATAATTACATTATCTCTTATATCCCACCCATTCCTCTTTTGGGGTAGGTTGAGAATTTGGTTTTGACCTCTTACAAATAATTTTTATATTTTGTAATGCTGCCTGGAAAATTATTGATTATATATATTATTACTTAGAATTAGTTTTGTTTCATTGTGTAGTGTTCATATGGTTTTCATAGCGACATTCTCCAATATAAGTTCTTTTTTATTGATTTCTTCATTGTGTGTTCTTTATGATCTTTCAAGAAGGAGTTTGTGCATGCTATAATTTAAATTTGATTATTGCATATTTGAAAATTTTTTTAAAAAATTTACAGCTGGTGGTTATGCACACCTGAATGACATATATATTGGCTAGGTAAAGAATTCTTGACACATATTTTTTTCCCATGAGCATTCCTATAGGTGAATCCTGTGACTTGTACTTTTCCTGAGAACTCTGAGGCTATCTATCCTGTTACTTTTCCCCACTGTTGTTATTTTTCATCTTGTCTGGAACCTTTACTATTCTTTGAGACTTACTGAATATAGCACAATATATCTCTTAATTTGATGATTCACTTCTGTTTATCTTTCCTAGTATATGGTAAGATTACTCAAACTATAAACCAAGCTCATTATTTTAGAAGAGACCTCAAATATGGGGGGAGGATTTATTCATTTTTGTTCTTTTTAGATATACATGACAGTGCAGTGTATTGACATATTATACATACATTGAGTATAACTTCCCATTCTTGTGGTTGTACATGATGTGGAGTTAAACACTGGTGATGTAATCATATTTGAACATCAGAAAGTTATGTTCATTTCATTCTACTTTCTTTCCTATTCCCATCCCTCCTTTCTTCCCTTCATTCCCCTTTGTCTGAGCCAGTGAACTTCTATTCCACACCCCGCCCCCATTGTGTGTTAACTTTTGCATATCAGAGAGAACATTTAACCTTTGTTTTGGAGGGATTGGTTTTTTTTCACCTAGCATGATACCTCCCAGTTCTCTCCATATACCAGCAAATGCCATAATTTCATTCTTTATGGCTGAGTAATATTTCATTGTGAATAGATACCATTCTTCTGTTGAAGGATAACCTAGGTTAGTTGCACAGCTTAGCTGTTGTGAATTGAGCTGTTATAAACATTGATATGACTGCATCACTGTAGTATGCTGATTTGAATATCTTATGGTTCCATTCCAAGTTTTCTGAGGAATCTCCACACTGCTTTCCAGATTAGTTGCACCAGTTTGCAATCCCACCAGCAATGTATGAGTGTACCTTTTTGAGTTCTTTATACAGCCTAGAGATTAATGCTCTGAGGTACAGGTGGCAAAGATTTTCTCTTCGTGTTCTTGGTTGTTTCTTTTACTGTGAAGAAGTTTTTAGTTTGATACAATCCCATTTATTGACTCTTGATTTTTATTTCTTGAGCTTTAGGAATCTTGTTGAGGAATTAAGTTCTTAAGCTGACATAATGGAGAATTTGGGCCTGCTTTTTCTTCTAGTAGGTGCTGGGTCTCTGGTCTAATGTGTAGGTCCTTGATTCACTTTGAGTTGAGTTTTGTACAGGATGAGAGATGGGTTCAATTTCATTCTGCTACATATGGATTTCTAGTTTTCTCAGCACCATTTTTGAAGAGGCTGTATTTTCTCCAATGTATCTTTATGGTACTTTTGTCTAGTATGAGATAGTTGTATTTATGTGGGTTTATCTCCATGTCTTCTATTCTGTATCTGGTCTTCATGTCTGTTTTGGTGCCAATAGTATGCTGTTTTTGTTACTAGAGTTCTGTAATATAATTTAAGGTTTGGTATTGTGATGCCTCCTGCTTCACTTTTCTTGCTAAGGATTGCTTTGGCTATTCTATGTCTCTTATTTTTCCAAATGAATTTCATGACTGCTTTTTCTATTTCTATGAAGAATGTCATTGGGATTTTAATAGGAATTGCATTAAATCTGTTTAGCACTTTTGGTAGTATGTCCATTTTGACAATATTTAATTTTGCCTATCCAAGAACATGGGAGATCTTTCCATCTTCTAAGGTCTTCTTCAATTTGAGACCTCATGGGTTTTTTAGGACCATTTGTACTATTTCCTTTTATAGACTGTATTCTTGATCTTTGGGATATATTGATGAGCAAATCAAAATCTCTGCCCATATGTAGAGTTTCTATTGTAGCAGAAATTTCATGCATCATCTTTGTTTCCTTCCTCACACCCCTGAAACAAAGATGATGCATGAATAAATTTTATAATGTTGAGGAGAGAAGAATTAGGATAAGAAAGATTGGAAGTACTGGGGAAGACAAGCAGTAGGATTGCAGTTTGTGATTTTTAATTAGGTGATCAGTGTAGGCCTCATTCAAAAGATAAAAGAAACAGCCATGCAAAAGTCCTAAGGTAGACCATTCTTTAGGTTAAAATAGAAGGAAATTTTTGTTGTTGTTGTTGTTCTGTTTGTAAGCCAGTAGTGATATGAGCAATATGAATAGATTTGTGATTTATACTAGAGAAAATAAAAAATTTTAGATAGTTATACTGAAAAAGAAATCAGGGCTGTTAGTAAAAGTGCTCTTAATAAGCTCTTTGAATTTGTGAAAACTTTTTCTTCCTATACTTTAGAGATTCTCAATTGGATATGCATAACAGAATCATCTTTGAAGATGCTTACTATACCCTACTCAAAAAAGAATGAATCAGAATCTCCCCAACATTGATTCCAGACAGTTCATCCTTGGGTTTTGAGATGAACATTCCTGGTTAATAATCCATGTTTTTCTAATGGTTAGATAAAAGTTAAATTCTGAAAAAAAAAAAAATTGTTTTGGTTTTTACTGTATTGAAAATATTTTACAAATTTCTTCTGAAAACTGTCTTAATATTTAAGTCACAGTGGATTGCACAAATGTGGGGAAAATAGACTAAAATCTTGGTGCAAATATATAACCTCATTATATAATCAGTAATCAATAAATTATTCTCAGAAATACAGATTTATACAAAACCCTACTCTGTGTATTTCTAGTTTGTCCCCTACATTGGCATTGAAAAATGATCTTCCCTGTCTTTTACTATCTAATCTTTCTCATCTCTCCCTATCTAGTCTTACGTTATTTTCCAAAGAGAACATTTTCTTCTAGTCAGCTAATTTTTTTCCCTAGTCACTTTTTTTGCCTCCATTGATCAGGTTGCTGCTCTTAGTAGAATGTAATGTGTCCGGTTTTCATGGACATTTCAATTGGATATGGCTTGTAAATATTTTCTTTTATCCAAACTGTGTGTTTATATTGCTTGATACTAATATTTTGAGGGAGATTAATTTTTAATAGTTTTAACTCAAATATGTTTTCTTATAGCAGAAAAAGAAAACTAAGAACTTCAATCCACCAACGCGTAGAAATTGGGAAAGTAATTACTTTGGGATGCCCCTCCAGGATCTGGTTACAGCTGAGAAGCCCATACCACTGTTTGTTGAAAAATGTGTGGAATTTATTGAAGATACAGGTAGGATAGAAATATCAAAACAAGATTTGATTTAAATTTTCACTTGTGCTACCCCAACAGTTTATCAAATGTTTGTGACTTGTTTAAGCTAAATTTTTAAAGAGGATTATAGTTCTCATTATTAGGGTTGAGTCTTATTTGTCTTGAGTATTAATTCTTAAGATAACCACTTGATATTTGGAAGGAATTTTGTTGACCAGTAATGCTTTTGTTGGACTTCTCTTGAACCTAATAAATGGCTAAATTGATGCTAAAGCGTTAAACTTTATATTACTTTGAAGTTTAGAATAACTTGGTTATTATGCTATCAACAGATCATTATTACTTGAATCAGTAATTTGGAAGTTTCCAATATTTTAAAATCTAATACTATTTGTTACCTATCTTACATGTGGATTATTTTCTTTTAAAACAGACATAGTTATAGATGTATGAAAGGCAGCCTATTATGATGTTCCAGTTTATTCAGCAGTTCTAGTTTGATGTGATGTATATGGTTTGAGTGGTATTTTCAAGAAATGTATAATTATTCTTACTTTTTAAAAAATAAGCTTGTTCTTATTTATTTTGCCTAATGTAAACTAAAAAAAAAAATTGAGCTGCACAAGTCAAGAGGTAGGATAGCAGAAGGTTGTTATGTTAGAGTATATTTAAAATGAACACAAGTTAACCATGGAACCTTACTGATTGAATGGACTACAGGTTTTAATGGTTTGAAAACATGAGCTAAGGTAGTTCAGCTTTACTTAATGATCTCTTTTGATATAGGAGCATTTTTTTTTAAAAGCGTAACAATGTTGTATATAAATAAGCATGCTTACTTTTGTTCATATGTGCATCTTATCCTTTTAGTCTGATTGTCACCTAAGTTCTATACATATTGTATTGTCTCTATTGAGGAATGGTGACTTCTAAGTTTTAATAAGGGTGTGACATGTGGGTGGTTAAACTGTCACCTGCTAGTATTATAGTCTTCCTTCAATTAAGAAGGGTTAGTATAGCTGGGAGAGGTGGCACATGCCTGTAATCCCAGCAGCTTGGGAGGCTAAGGCAGGAGGATTGAGTTCAAAGCCAGCTTCAGCAAAAGTGAGGTACTCAGCAACTCAACAAGACCCTGTCTCTAAATAAAAATACAAAATAGGGCTGGGGATGTGGCTCAGTGGTTGAATGTCCTTGAGTTCAATCCCTGGTACTGCCACCCCCCTCCAAAAAAAAAAAAAAAAAAAA
>NW_025999900.1:27057319-27124018 GCF_001458135.2 Marmota marmota marmota | reverse complement strand
ATTTTTTTTTTTTTTTTTTTTTTTTTTTGTCGGCACTGGGAATTGAACCCAGGGCCTCAGGCACGCTAGGTAAGTGCTGTACCACTGAGCTATATTCCCAACCCTGTAGTCTAATTCTTAATACACTTGAATTAGTTCAAGTCACTAACAAGTAATTTATACTTAGGTACCATAAGAATAGAATAAAAAATTAAAGCTAATTCTTCTATTGCTGTTATTTTAGTATAGTGATTGATTTTTTTTTTTTTTAATTAGTGGTTTTAAATTCCAGTTGCTTAAGAGTTCACTATATAGCTTTTGGTATGGACTGTTGCACGGTCTTCTTATATTTAAGGTTCAACATGCAGTAATGGAAATATATTGCAGACACCCATTATTTTAAAATTGCATTTTGCTGTTTATAGATTCTTAGATATAGTAACAAATGACAAGTTTCTTGTTATAATCAGCTCTCTTGTTTAAAAGACTAAACTTTTTGAACAACTCTGAAAATATAATGGTAGATTTAAAAAGTCAGTTTTATTGCTAGGTGCATGCCTGTAATTCCAGCAACTCGGGAGGCTAAAGCAGGACAATTGCAGATTCGAAGCCAGCCTCAGAAACTTAGTGAACTTGTCTTAAAATAAAAGATAAAAAAGAGCTGGTAATGTAGCTCCGTTGGAAAGCATCCCTGGGTTCAGTCCCCAATACCAAAAAAAAAAAAAAAAAGTTTCATTGATATATTAACATACAATATATTTCTGGTCTTTCATGATTAAGTACAGCATTCACTGTTGACCTTTTTTTCCCCCTCTGTGGTCCTGGGGATGGAATCCAGGACCTTGTACCTGCTGAGCAAGTGCTCTACCACTGAAATATACCCCAACCCTATTACTTTTCTCCTATGCTTTTTATTAGGTCAAGAAAGTATTCTAATGTTCCTAGTTCTCTGAAAGTTTTTCTCCCAAATGGGTCACACAATTTTCTCGTGTCTTTTGAGATGATCTTTGGAATTTTTTTACTCTGTTTATATGGTGAATTATATTAATTGATTTTCTAATGTTAAATTACTGGTGCATTCCTGAGATAAACACCACTTTGTCATAGTGTTTTTATTCTTCTTATATATTGCTGGATTCAATTGCTAAAATGTGAAGGATTCAAAGCAGCTTCTATTCTGGTACTTATGTGGGTCTACAGAAAAGCAAGAAGAGGATTTGACCCAGTGCCCTATATATTAAAAGATATTTTGAGAATAATTTCAGCCCTGGCCCCAGAAACTTTCCACTTGTACCTGTGCAGTATCCAAAGACACCAGGGACTCTGCACGTATCTAAGGCTCTTTATCTGTGTATATGTTTGTCTGTTTGGTACTCTGCCCTACAAATGTAGCCTTCTCGGCTTTTCTGAACTTGTGTCTCTTTCTCCTCAGTTTTTATAAACTATTCCACATGCCTTCACAACCACCTAAATACTCTCCAGCGTTGTTAGCTTGACTCATTTTTCTTTATGAATCATAATATTAAGCTGCCTGTTAAGTGCTAGAAAAACTGTGTTTTTAAAATTTTAGTTCTTTACTGTGGGAGGGCAATTTGTGTAGCATTAAGTGTAAAGAGGACAAAAAGGGGTAGTATGGAAGAAATACAAAAGAAAGGAACAATAGGCTTCTTTAAGTAAATAAGACAGACAGTTGTGGGGTTGGAAGAGGACTTTAAAATGCCTTGCAGATTACCATGTTAAGACAGACAGTTGTGAGGTTGGAAGAGGATTTTAAAATGTCTCTCAGATTACCATGTTAGGTGGTACTCTGTTAATGAAAATGGAAGTTGAAATATGAAAAGCAGATTTAACAGTTCATGATGGATCCATATCTTGGACATGTTAAATCTTAAAGTGCCTGTGGAAAATCCCTATAAAAAAACAAAATTTAGTTGAATGAATATGTGTGGCTGTGAAGCTCTGGAAAATGTTTTGGTCTTTAGATACTGTTTTGGTAATTTTGAGTATATAAGATCTTAATGTAGCTTTTTTTGTTCTTGGGCTTCAAGGTCAATATTTAAAATGAGAAGGAAAGTTGCCAGACTACACAAAAGAGAGAAATAATTAGCCGGGTATGGTGGCGCACGCCTATAATCCCAGCAGTTCGGGAGGCTGAGGTATGAAGATCACAGTTCAAAGCCAGCCTCAGCAACTGAGAGGTGTTAAGCAACTCAACAAGACCCTGTATCTAAATAAAATAATAAAATAGGGCTGCAGATGTGGCTCAGTGGTTGAATGCTCCTGAGTTCAATTCCTGATCCCCCTGTCCACCCCGCACCCCCTGCAAAAAAAGAGAAAAAAGTTATTAAGGAAAAAGCATGGTTGTTAGTATTAAATGACTTCATGATGATTTTGTTACTTTACTTTTTTATATATATAATTTTTTTTAGTTGTCAGTAGACCTTTGTTTATATGCAGTGCTGAGAATCAAACCCAGTGCCTCTCCCAATGACCTATAACTCCAGGCCACGTTACTTTTTATTAAGGTGAAATTATATGTGTAAAAGATGAACCATTTTAATGTGTATAGCTCAATGGCATGTAATACACTCACAATGTTGTTTGACCACCACCTCTTTTGGTCCCAGAACATTTTTATCACCCCCAAAGAAAAGTTTAAACCCACAAAGAGTTACTTCTTATTACTCCCTTTCTTCAGTTTACCAATCTGCTTTATGTTTCAGTGGATTTACATATTCTGGATATAGCATATAAATGGAATCATATTACATGACTTTTTGTCTCTTTTTTTCATTTAACATAATGTTTTTGAGATTAATTTGTATTATAGCATGTATCACTGTATGGATATATATTATATCTATTCATTCATCATCTGGTAGACATTAGGTTATTTATACCTTTTGGCTGTTGTGAATAGTTCTGCTGTAAAGCTTCATATACATCTATTAAGTGCCCATTTTCAATTCTTTGGATTCCTGGTAATTCTATGTTTAAGTTTCCGAGGACAAACTATTTTCCACGTATATGTACCATTTTACATTACCCTAGCAAATGTATGAGGACTTGAATATCTCCACATCGTAGTGTGATGGGAAAGAGAGAATTCAAGCCATCCTATCTCTTTTCATAGTGATTGCATTTAATCTCTAGATTATTTTTTAGTATTGTCATTGTAGTCCAAGAATGCTTGATATCTCCATTTATTTATGTCTTCTTTAATTTTTTTAATCCTATTTTATAGTTTCCAGTGTACAAGTCTGGCTTTTGATAAATTTACTCTTGGATATTTTAGGGGATGATATTGTAAATGGCATTAGTTTTTTAGAAGTGTATATGCTTTTATGTGCAATTGTTTGTGTGTTGATCCTGTATACTGCAATCTTGTTAAATTATTTTATTAACTCTATTAAGCGCTTTTGTGTGTGCATATTCTTTGGAATTTCTTGTGTTTGTATTTATGTATACATACACATATTTGTATTTTTTTGTTGTTGTTCTCTGGATTAGGGAATAGCTTTACTGCTTTCATATTTGAAAACCTTCTATTTCTTTGTCTTGTTTCAATTGCTCTAGCTGAATTTCCAGTGCAGTGGTGAATACCAGTTGTGAAAACAAGCATCTTTTATTTCTTTTCTTAGGAGAAAGCTTTCTTTCTTTCACCATTGAGAATATTAGTTGTGGGGTTTTCATAATTGCTCCTTATAATGTTGAGGAAGTTCCGTCCTGTGTTTGTTTTGGGGGCTGCCATAGCAAAGCCCCCAAACTGGGAAGCTTAAAACAACAGAAAATTACTCTGACTGTTCTGAAAAATAGAAATCTGTATCTTTCCAATCTCTGCCTTTGATATTTTCCCTATCTGTGTCTGTGTTGTTATGTGGACACCAACACACTGGGTTAAGGACCTACTCTATGCCACAGTGTGATCTTATCTTTATATAATTATATCAGTAAGAACCCTATTTTCAAATAAAGTTACCCTGTTGAGATATTGGAGACTAAGACTTGAACATATTTTTTGGGGGGGAAACTCTTAAACCTATAATATTGTTTTATTCCTAGATTGTTGAGTGATTTTTTTTTTGTTTGACTTGTTTTTTTTTTTTTTTTTTTAGAGAGAGAGAGAATTTTAACGTTTATTTTTTTTTAGTTTTTGTCAGACACAACATCTTTGTTTGTATGTGGTGCTGAGCATTGAACCCGGGCCGCACGCACGCCAGGCAAGCGCACTACCGCTTGAGCCACATCCCCAGCCCTGTTTGACTTGTTTTTATGATGAAAGAGTGTTAAATGATTTTTTGTGTGTGTGTGGCAATTGAGATAATTAGGTGATTTTTTTTTTCTTGCTCTAACACAAAAGAATTATAAATTAGGCCTTAAAGCATTTCTTAAGATTCTTTTAGTAAGCTTATATCTAGCAACAAATTCCTTAAGGTTTTATGGTGTATGTATTTTGCCTTTTGTGGTTTCTGACTTTGAAACTTTCTTTTATCTGTTACCAAGAACTCGTTTCTTAAAGTAGCTGGTCATAATAACTGGTCAAAAAGGTAAAGCTTGCTGGGCATGGTGGCACACACCTGTAATCCCAGTGACTCTAGAGGCTGAGGCAGGAGGATCACAAGTTCAAAGGCAGCGTTAGCAACCTAGCGAGGGCCTAAGCAACTTTGTTGGGACCTTATCTCAAAATAAAAAAGGGCTGGGGGTGTGGCTCAGTGGTTAAGCACCCCTGGATGCAATGCCAGGTACCAAAAAAAAAAAAAAACTAAAACTTTTTGTGTTTTACCCACAGCCACTAGAATTTAATCTTCATGTGTATAGAGACCCCAAGCTCCTAAGACAGTGTCTGGCACATAATTAGTTCTGAATAAATGCTTTTTAAAATGAATAAAGAAATTTTAATAATAAGGTATCCTTGTGACATTACACACTGATAATTTTTCTCTTTATTTTCCAAACTAAAATTACCATTATTGTTTTTTTTCCCTGCAAATATAAAGAATGCATGATCATTTAAAAGTTAAGAGAATGCTATCATTTGTTGCTTAAATGTTGCCGTTGACCCCCGCACCCCCAAAGATCCCTGTATTGGAAGCTTGGTCCTTTGTATTTCAGTATTGAGAGGTGGTGTGGACCTTTCAGAGATCAGGCCTATATATGCCCTCAAAAGGGATTAAGAAGTTTTCTAGAGAGGCTTATTATAAATGCCTGAGCCTGGCTTGACCCAGCTCTCTTTCTGACTTTCTGTCTGGTAATGTGAGGACTGTTCCCAAATATGTTTCTGCCTTCAAGTGATATAGCCAGGAACTGATGCAGGCACCATATCATTGAACCTCTTAAACTTTGATCCATATAAACCTCTTTGTAAAGTTAAGATGCTTTAAATGTCTCACCATAGTAATGAAAGACTGACTAATGCATTTGTGTTACAGAGACTTATTCATGATTTTATGTCAACTGAGTAATTTGCATTAGATTAACCATTAAGTTATAGTGTTATAAAAGCAGGGGTTTTGAATGGTTTTATGTATTGTGATAACACTGGGTGATAACAGTTATACAGAGCTCAAGATGCTCAGTGGTTGTAAGAGAAAAAGCCTTAGGCAGAATCTATTTCAATGCTTTGCTTAAAGTTAGATGGATTCATTTGAAATTGCCATTTTTGTAGTTGACAGATGATGTACATCTAGACCACCTTTTTTAAAAAAAAGTTTTATATGTATTTTTAGTTGTTGATGGGCTTTTTTTTTTTTTTTAATTCATTTATTTTATGAGATGCTGAGAATCAAACCCAGTGCTTCAGACAGGCTGGGCAAGTGCTTTACCACTGAGCCACAATCCCCACCTTTTTTTTTTTTTTAATGTTGAAATTCATACAGGAGAAGGAATCTAGTGAAAGGCTGAAGAAGCACTAGTCTTTACCCATTTACTCCTCCACATGGAATACTTATTTTGAAAATGTAATAATCAAAGTTTTACTGAAAGCTTGTTATTTACACATTAAACCTTTAGTGAGCTAAAAAAGAATGTTTGTTTACTTAACTTTTATACCTGGGCAGAATACTGTATTTCACTGCATAATCACCATTACCACATAACCATTGCATTGTTTTTTCAGTCCAAAAATTGATGTATACCTCTCATCCTGTAATTGTCACATGGTAGAATTCTGTTCGTTACATTGTATAAAAGGTAAACACAGCAGGAATGTTTGCAACAGTGGCATATCTGTTTGTATTTGTCTTTTCTGGAGCTGTGAGCCTAGAATTCTCAGCATATACGCAATTGTCAGTACATTTCTTAAAGCCAACTTTCATGTTTTGTGTAGAGCGCTTCAGTACTACTAATAAATACATCTTATAGAATGGTACCGAGGATGACACATCATGTAATGAATCAATGATAGCTACACAGAATCTTCGGATATAGAAGATTAAATTTTCTAAGTCCATACTTCACAACACTGTAGTAAATTTCCTCAAGGGTAATAAATATTTCAGCCTTAATGCACAAATCAGTAACAACTAATGAGTTGTTTTTCCAGAAGAAAATATTCTTTTAACTATCACAAGGAAATGATGTGTGTCATTTTGGATTTTTCAATTCTAACATGCATCCTGATCTTTTACTAAAGCCAGTTCACTAATTGATTTTAAAATAATGCTAGCACAATTTGTTTAATCAAACTTCACATAATGGTTGCATCCCACTTTAACATTTGTCATAAAATCTGCAACAGTTTTGTGGTGAAATACAGTATATGTGTAGTTACAACCATTTTACCAAGGAATGAAACAGAAGCCCAGAGAAATTATATAACTTATCTGAAATCACCCAGTTGGATTCTAGCCCATACACATCTTTCAGGTGATCTTTGATAACCAGAAGTTTTTAAGAAAAGCGGCTACTACTGTTTTATTTTAACACAATAGAAATACAGATGAGTCCATAAGGAGTAGAACTAAAAATCACCTGTGATTTTTTTCTTATAAATTTGCCCAGTATAGAATACATGTTTAAACATGCATAGCTTTTTTTTTTTTTAAGGGAAAATTAAGCTTACTGTTTTTGTAATATTTTTAATATATAAATAATTTTCTTCTATGCAAGTAGGTATCAATTTTTGGAATTACTTTTAATAGCTGTATGTCATATTATAACATACTAAAAATTATAACTTATTCAGTAGCTTCCTAATTCTGGGCATAAGTCTCCAAACATTCAATATTCTTGGCAGTTACCCTTTTATATATGTCTTTATTTATTTGTATTCGTATTTTCTGAGAAAAATGTCTAAACGTAAAATTTCTAGAGCTACCTCCAATAATAGTAGTCTTGCAGAGAGAGGAAAACATTTAGCACATAAAACAAATGAGAGGAATTTCAAAAGTTTATATTATGTATTAAATGGGACAGACTGACCCCAGCTTGTTTACCCTGTGACCTTAAGGAAGCCACTTCACTTTTTAAAACTTGCCTCCTTATCTTTAATAAGTCTACTAGTGCATTATTTCAAAGATGGAATGAAATGATGCACATAATATTTATTTGAAATAATAAATATTTGAAATTTTAGTCATGTAATGAAATTAACAATGAAGTATCAGAAAACTATTATTATGTCTCAGTGATTAAAGTTTAGTGACTAGAAAGTAGTGACATTTTATAGTTCAGTAAGCTAAGGTTATAATAATTTGCATGTCTTCCCACACCCCTGCCCCCCAAAAAAAACCCACATTGTTTTGGTAAATTGAAAAGAGGAAATATTGCCTTTAGTCCTTATTATTCCTGAAGTGGCTTTGTGTCCGAAATGTCCAGGGCCAGTGCTAAAAGTTCTAGCTCTGTTGATGTCACTTCATCTCTGTCAGCTTTTTAACATGTGAAAATCTCACTTCACTCAGTTTGATGTGAAGTTCCATTAGATCACTGAAAACAGCATGAGTATATTAACTTCAGCCATTGTTTTAACACTCAAAATGGCTATGTATTGAACTATATGTGCAGGGACAATGTACTTTATGTCTTGTATCACACATGCATATTCTAATAACAGCATTTAAGAAACATTAAATCCTCCACGGGTCTGGTGGTTCACACCTTTAATCCAAGCAGTTCAGGAGCCTGAGGCAGGATTGCAAGTTCAAAGCCAGCCTCAGCCACTTGGAGGCACTAAGCAATTCAGACCCTGTCTCTAAATAAAATACAAAATAAAGCTGGGGATGTGGCTCAGTGGTTGAGTGCCCCTGAGTTCAACCCCTGTTACCTCCCCCCCCAAAAGAAAAGAAATATTAAATCCTATTTCAAATAAAAACATGTAGTATGCCTCTACATACTCAAATTTCTTTTTTTAAAAAAATTATTTGTTTTAGTTGTTGATGGACCTTTATTTTTCATTTATATGCTGTGCCGAGAATCGAACCCAGTGCCTCAACAACATTCAAGGCAAGTGCTCTACCATTGAGCCACAACCCCAGCCCATACTCAACATTTCTTTTTTTTTAAATTTGTTTTAATTAGTTATACATGACAGTAGAATACATTTATGCAATTTGATATGTCATATATATCTGAGATATAATTTATCATTTTTCTGATTGTACATGTTGCAGAATCATATTGGTCATGTAGTCACATATATACATATGTGTATATAATGTCTGTTTCATTCTATTATTTTTCCTATCCCCATATCCCCTCCCTTCCCATCACTTCCCTCTACCTAATCTAAGGTAACACTACTCTTCCAGTGGGCCCCCCCCACCTCCGTCTTATTGTAAATTAGCATTTGCATATTAGAAAAAATATTCACCCTTTGGTTTTGTGGGATTGACTTATTTCACTTGTCATTTAGGTACATCTTCTAAATAGTTTAAATAATTTATAGTCATTTCATTTAGTGTTTGTCATTTATACATATCTGGTTTATTTTTCTTTGTTGCTGGGGCCATCACATTTTACAAGAATACCTCCCAGATCTTTTCTTTTATCTCAGGTTTTACTGTATTTCAAACTTCCTACTGAATGGTTCTGAAACAGAACCAAAGATTAAAGTACAATTTGCCTTCCTCCAAACCAGTTCCTTTCTTAGTTCTCCTTTTTTCTCAAAATGCCAATTTCATTTTCTAGTTGCCTGGGCTTTGGTATCTCATCAGTCTGACTTTTTCACTCATTGTGTCCACATATCATTAATTGCTAATCCTTGCCCATTCTTAGCAGTTTTTGTCTTACATCGTTTTTTACAGGATCATTACCACATTGAGGTCTATTACATTGTATTCTTTTCAATCAAGTTGCCTTCCTACAACTTGTAGTCTCCTACTTAAAACTGTTGGGTGTATAGAAAGACAATACCTAACTTATAGCCAAGAACTTGAGGTTTTATTTATTTAAATTATTGTGGTTGCACATCAACAAAACCCAAATCCAAAAAATGCATTTAACTGGAACAAAGGGTGATATAAGCCTAAAACAAAAGCAACTAATCTGGTGAATTAGAACCTGGCAGTATGCTACTCTATTTCTCTGTGTCATTTTTTCTGTCTCTAGACTCAGCTGTTCACAGGGTCTGAGTTCTAACCACATACTGAACCTAACCAGGCATACTTGATCAGTTTTAGATTTCCAGAGGGAGAATTCAGTGAGTACCACGACATAATTACCATGTTGACTGGCTAGTTCTTCATTTTATGTTCTCAAATAATAAAACAATTATTTAATTTTGCTAATTGATTAATGCAGAATATCTGTTACTTTGTTTAAATGCACTTTAAATTTGGTATGTTTCTTTGTTTTTTGTTTTTTTGGATTTTTGGGGACACAATATCTTTATTTTATTTTTACGTGGTGCTGAGAATCAAACCCAGTGCCTCACGCATGCTAGGCGAGCACGCTACCACTTGAGCCACATCCCCAGCCCTCTTGAAATGCAATTTTTACTTAAGGTACCATTTACCCATATACCTCACTCTTTGGTCTTTAAATTTATATTAAGCAATAAGAATGTGCTTTTAATTCAGTAGAGTCTCCCTTCAACTTATAATTCTTGTGTTTGTCCCCCTGGTGGACTTGAAAATTTTTGAGGGAAGAGTCACATAGCATAAAATTAAAGTATACTCAAATTGTGAAGTATATAATTAAGTGGCATTTAGTACATTTATAATGTTTAATAATCACCTTTATTTAGATCCAAAAGGAAATCACCCCAAAAAGAAATTATGAACCCACAAATCGGTTAAAACTCTCACAGCCCTAATAATTACCAGTCTCCTTTCTGACTTGGCAGATTTGCCTATTCTGGGTATTCATATACCAGAATCACAAAATAGAACCCTTTATGGTGGGCGCTTTTATTTAGCTTAACACTTTTGAGATTCGTTTTTATTATATCAGGTATTATTATGTTATTGCTTTCTCTAGCTAAGTAATATTTTATAACTATACCACATTCAGTTTATCCATATATATCCACTGGTGGATATTTGAGTTATTTCTACTCTTTGGCTATTGTGAACAGTGCTGCATGAACATTTTCGTATAGGTTTATTTGAGTACCTATTTTGAATTCTTTAGGGCATATGTCTAAGAGTGGAATTGCTGGGTTATATGGTAATTCTATGTTTAGTTTTTTTTAGGAACTACCAAACTATTTTCCACAACAGCTGTCAGCAGTGTAATAAGAGGGTTCTAGTTTCTTTGTGTCCTTACCAACATTTGCTTTTTTCCTTTTTTTAATTATAACTATCCTTAATGTGAAGTGATACTTCTTTGTGTTTTTTGATTTGCATTTTTATGATAACTGGTGATGTTGAAGATCTTTAAGTCTTTTGCCCTTTATAAATTGAGTTGTCTTTTTTCCTGTGGAGTTGTAAGAGTTCTTATAGATTCTGGGTACTAGGCCCTAATTAGATAAATGATTTGCAAACATTTTCTTTCAATCTATAGGCTCTTTCTTCCTTCCTTCCTTCTTTCTTTCTTTCTTTTTTTTTTTTTTTTTGCCATTTTGATAGTACCAGGGATTGAACCTCTTGCAAGTGTTCTATCTCTAGGTAATACCCAGTCTTTTTTATCTTGTTTCGAGATGGAGTTTAGTTCCTCATGTAGATCTCAAACTTGATATTCTGCTTCAGCCTCCTGAGTAACTGGGATTATAGGCATGTACCATGGTTTGTCTTTAATAATGTCCTTTGATAAAAGTTTTAAATGTTGTGTTGGGGTTGTGACTTAGTGGTAAAGTACATGTGGAGACACTGGGTTCAATCCTCAGCACCACATAAAAATAAATAAATAAAATAAAGGTATTATGTCTATTTACAACTAAAAAATATATATTTCTAAAATTTTATTGATCATACTATGGTATCATGTGTAAGAATGTTTGCCAAATTCAAAATCATTAAGATTTATCACTGTGTACCCTTTATCTGTTTTTATGGTATTAAGCACTTACATTCAGATGATTTTTTTATGGTGAGATAAGGATCTAAATTCATTTTTTTTTGTATGTAGATATCCAGCTGTCTGAGTACCATCTGTTGAAAAGATTATCTGTTCCTAATTAAGTGATCTTGACACTGTTATTAAAAATAATTGGCCATAGATGTGTGGACTCACAGTTGTATTCCCCTGATCTATATGTGTTAGGTTTTTGCTGGTCCTGGTTGAACATCTCTTATCCAAAATCCTTAAGACCCAGGGGTGATTTGGATTTTGAATTTTTTATATTTTGGCATATTTGCATATATAGGATGAGATATCTTGGGAATGGACCCCCAGGTCTAAAATTCATTTGTTTATATACAACTTATACACAGAATTTGAAGGCAATTTTATATATAATGTTTTTAGTGTCCCTGTATTTTAACTATAGCCCATCATGTGAGGTCAGATGTGGAATTTTCCACTTGTAGCATTGTCAGTGCCCCCAAAACTCCAAGTGTTAGCATATAGATTGGGGATGTTCAACCTATAGTAAGTTTTGAAATCATAAGAATGTGGAGTTCACCAAATTGGGTCCCCCACCCGCCCAAAGTTCCTTTGGCCAAAGGATTCCCTGCAGTTCAATGACTATGAGGATCTGCTTTTGTTTTTCGCAAAAAAACAGTTGGATTTTGTTAGAGATTGCGTTGAATCTATGGGATTGGTTTGGGTAATATTAAACTTCTCATCCACAAAATGCAGGGTGTCTTTTATTTATTTAGGTCTTCTTTAACTGTCTTAATACTATTTTGTAGTTTTCAGTATACAAGTTTTATACCTTCTTGGTCAAGTTTATCCCTCAGTATTTGTTCTTTTGGGTGCTGTTGTAACTGGGGTTATTGTCCTGATAATGTATAAGAATACAGCTGATTTTTTTATTTCTTATATCCTGCAACTTTGCTGAATTCTTGAATTAACCGTACTATGTTTTTGTGGATTCTTTAGAATTTCCTTACGCAAGTCATATCATGTGCAAATAGGAATCATTTTTACTTTATTCCTTTATAAGATAAATGTCCTTCATTTATTTTCCTGCCCAGTTCTTTGGGTGAGAACTCCAGTGTAATGTTTCATGGAAATAGTAAAACGGACATATTTGTCCTATTCTTGATCTACTGTTTTTTATTCTATCACCATATTTTACTACAGTTGACATGAATGTGACGCTTAGCTGTGGATCTTTCATAAACAGTTTTTATCATGTTGAAAAAGATCCCTTCGTTCCTAATCTAAATATTTTTTATCATAAAAGGATATTACATTGTATCACATTTTTTGTCTACTAATTGAGATGATCATGTAGTCTTTTCCCTTTATTCCATTAATGTGGTCTATTACATTAATTGATTTCCCAAAGTTGAACTTGCTTTCCTTGGATAAATCCTACTTAATCATGATGTATAATCTTCATAATATGTTGCTTGATTTGTTTTACTAGTATTTTGTTGAACAGTTTTATATTTATACTTATAGAGAATAATGCCCTATAGTTTTCTTCTCCAGTGGTTTTTTTTTTTTTTAAATCTGGCTTTTGTATTAGGGTAATATTGGCTTGTTAACATGAGTTAGAAAGCATTTCTTTCTTTCTTTCTTTTTTTAATAATTTGAGGTCAATTCTTATTAGTATTTCTTTTAAGGGTTCAGTATAATTTATCAGTGAAGCCATGTGGTTCTGAGCTTTCCTTTGTTCTAATTTTTTATCACTGGATGAATCTTATTATTTCTATTTGTGGGTTAGTTGTGCTTTTCTATTTCTTCTTGAGCCAGTTTTGGTGATTTGTGTGTTTCCAAGAATTTGCCCATTTTGTTTAGTTTATCTAATTTATTCATAGTACTCTCTTTTTAACCTTTCACTTCTGTATTTTCAGTAGTAATATCCCTATTTTCATTTCTGATTTTAGTAATAGGAGTCCCCCCGCGCATGCGGACACACACACACACACACACACACACACCATCTTTTTCCTCTAAGAATTAATTTTTGGAGTTGTTGATTCTGTTGTTTTTTCTGCTTTGTATTTTGTTTATCTCCATTCTGATTTATACTCCTTCATTTTGCTAGCTTAGTGTTTATCTTGCTCTCTTTTTTTAGTTCCTTAAAATTAATTGTAAAATCAAGTTTTTGCTAGTCTGTATTGTGGTGCTGGGGATTGAACACAGGGCAGTGTACATGCCAAGCACACATTCTACTGAGCTACATCTCCAGCCTGAGATGTTTTTAATGTCAATGTTCACAGCTACAGAATTTCTCTCTGAACACTGCTATTGCCTCATTCCATAGGTTTTCCTTTTTATTCATCTCAAGGGTATTTTATTTTTTCCTCTTGGCTTCTTTCATTTGAATAGTATTTATTGTGTGACTATTTTAAAAATGCTTGATAAGGGCCTTTGTTGAATAGCTGCTTTCCTTTTGAAATATATTTACATGGTACTGCAGCTTTTGTTTAGTAGTATAGTCTTCTAAAAATTAAGGGTGGCTTGAAAAGTATTTTCTAATTTCATTTGTAATCTCTTTGATCTATAGGCTCCTTTAGACAGTTTTAATTTCCACATGTTTGTGGATTTTTTTGTTACTGATTTATAATTTCATTTCTTTGTGATCAAAGAACATACTCTGTATTATTTCAGTCCTTTTAAGTTTATTTAGACTTGATTTGTGACTTAACATGTCGTTTGTCCTAAGAATGTTTCCTGTATACTTGAAGAGAATGCATATTGTACAGTTGCTGGTTGCATTTTTCTGTTTGTTCTAGTCTGTTTTTTGTGTTATACAAGTGTTCCATTTCTTTGGTGATCTTTGACACCAGGTGTTTTTTGTTGTTGTTGTTGTTTTTAATTCATTACTGCAGTGTACTATTAAGTTGAACTTCGGTTAATTTTTGCTTCACATAATATAGAACACTCACTAGCTATGCATGTTTATAATTAATATCTTCTTGGATTCCTTCTGTTAAGGTATAATGTCATTCTGTGTCAGTTTTTGTCTTACAGTCTACTTTTTGTGATACTAGGATAGCCATCCCAGTTGTCATTTTGTTATTATTTGCATGGAATATATTTCCCATTCATTCACTGTGTCATATTTTGGTATGTTGTACAGGCTGGCTGGCTTCAAACACTGGCCTAAGCAGTCCTCCTGCCTCAGCCTCCCAGGTATGCAGGACTACAGGCACATGCCATTACTCCAAGCCTTTCGAACTTTTATATCCAACATATTAATGTCTTTGATTCTATACCAAATATCTTGTAGACTGCATGTAGACTGAAAATATGAATCATTTTTCTGTTTTGTCCATTGTACCAATCTCGTCTTAGTAAAGACAGAGTTTAGTTTCTTAAACGTAACCCTCTGGATTAGAATTAATATTTTAACTTTATAATGATTGTTGTAATTAAACTCACTTGAGTTACAAAAGTGTACAGAACTCCTGTTCCTTTGTAGCTCTCTCTGGCCCCTTAATGTTATTTTCACAAGTTATATCTTTATACGTTGTGTATTGTTAACACACATTTGTAATTGTCATTTTTTACATTTGTCATTCAAATCATATCACAACAAAGAGAGAGTTATAAATCAAAAATAAAATAATATTACTGGCTTGTGTGTTTATCTGTCTTTACCTTGTTAGTTTTTATTTATTTATTTATTTATTTATTTATTTATTTATTTTTGGTATGAGATTGAAATTACTGCTACTCCATTTCAGTTTAGGGCATTCCTTTCCACTAGTGATGAACTTTCAGGTTTTTTTCTCTGAAAATGTTTTAATTTCTCTATCATTTTTGAAGTTTTTCCAAGTAGTAGGAGAATTTTTGATAGGTATTTTTTGTTTTAGCACCTTAAATATATCCTTCCATTGCCTTCTGACCACTATTGTTTCCAGAAATAGACTCGTAATATTACTCAAGAATGCTTGTATGACAGTCTTTTGTCTCCCGTATCTTCATTCTTTTCTCTTTTTGCTTCTTAGATGTATTATCTCACAATTAACCAATCTTTAATTCTTTCTTCTGCCTGCTCAAATATGCTGTTGAATCTCTGTAGTGACTTTTTCATTTCATTTATTGTACTTTTTAGCTCCAGAATTTCTTTTTGGAGACTTTTAATTTTTTTTAATAATTTGTAAATTTATCGATGTTCTCTATTCATTGAATCATTGTTCTCTGGGTTTCCTTTAGTCCTTTGTGAATTTTTTAAAACAATTAATTTAAATTCTTTGTCCAGTAAGTGTAATGGTTGTGTTTCCAAATGGACATTTTATTAATTTCTTCTTTTTCCTTGCAATGGACAATACTTTGCATGCCTCCTAATTTTTGGTAAAAATAAGTTGTTTTGAACCTTATAATATGGCAACTCTGGAAATCAGATTTTCCCCTTCACTGTTTTATTTTTATTTATTTATTTATTTGCTATTTGTTGGTTGTTTGCTTGTTCAGCAGCTTCTCAAAATTCCTGTTGTAAAGTCTGAATTCTTTGTTATTTGTTGCCACTGAAGTCTGTGTTCCATTAGTTTAATGTTTTGATAGTTTCTTTAAATGCCTGGAGCCAAAAAAATGAAAATACTTTCTAAGTCTTGTGGTTGAAACAAAGGCAAGTCCTTTTACTCTTGAGGCCACCAGACATGTTAAAATTCACAACCAAGGTTCTTTCTGAATAACATCCTTATTGCTCCCTCTGGCACTTAGTAGCCTACACTCTACTCATAGTTGTTACTATTCTGGGGTATGGAAGATGATAAATGAGTAATTTTAAAACTTCATTCTTCACCAAGACTTCCTCTGATTGTTGGGTTATTTTAACTAAATTCTAGAGTTCTGCAAAAGATAATTATGAATCTTTTGGCCACTCACAAATCATTTTTGTGAAAGGACTGGGCTTAGGAATTTCCTTTACCACTTCTGATGGTGCTACCCCCCCAAGAACATATTAGTCTACTATATGAATTATTGACACATCTTGAACTATTTTAAATCTTCAGTTATCTCTAATACTGTAGAGTACTTATGAGCTTAGTTAATGACCTTTCCAAATGAATTTTTACAGTGATATTTGGTTAAAGGTAATATAAATTTTCAAATTTTTTATGTTTAATTTTGGTATATTGGGATAGATTGTTGATCCCCTTATTGATTAGCTGTCCAGGATAGAAACTTTGGGTGATTTAAGTCCAAGTAAAACTTGAGTAGTTCATATCTAAATAATTTGGTATTTTTTTGTTTTTTCAAACCACTTAGTTTTATAAGTGTGTAGAAAGCAAGAGTTTAACATGGAGATTAAATACCTTATACTATTTATTTAACAAATACTGCTAATTATTTATCACTATGTAAGAAAATCTTCAAGTTGACATTATTGGTATTTGGGGCCATTTAATTCTGTGTCATTTGAGCTTGTCTTGTGCCTTCTGGGATGTTTAGCAACATCCCTGGCCTCTACCTACTAGATGATAGTATCTCCCTCCTCCAGTTTTGACAACCAAAAATATCTCTAGGCATCGCCAAGTATTTCCTGAGGTATGATGTCACCCAGCTGAAAACCACTGCTCTGTGAATGAACCAGAGGACTCTGAAAAGGACACTGCTGTTCCTTTTAATACTTTACTGCTGAGTAGAAGAATGTTCTATTATAATACAATCCAGAAAGTACTAAGTAGTAAAGGGTTATAAATAAAGTGCTATCAGAATGTAAGGAAGAAAAAATAGCTTCTAGTTGGCATTAGGAAACATGTCAATGAGGTGGATGTGTTAACTGGGTTCTGAAGACTTGGAATAGTAAGAATTAACTTCATAAAAGAATTTATTCACAAAGGCAAGACATTTTTATCTAGAGAATAAAGTTATAGGTTGTTTGGGGGTAGCACTTAGGTTATGTAAATGAAAGAGTAGAAGGAAAACAATGTTGAAACTAGACCTTAAAAGAGCTAGGCATTAAGTCAATAGGCATTGGGGAAATTATATGCTCTTAAAAGAAAATATTTCCTGTATGGTATTAGAATGCCTGAAACAGAAAGATATAAAAATATTAGCCTTTTTTTTTTCTTGTTCTTTTTCTTTTAATTATTAGAGATATAATCAGTAGGAGATAACATGAGACACTTTTATAAGAAATTGGCTTAAGTGATTATGCAATGCTGGTTAGCTAAGTCCAAAATCAGAAGATGAGTGGTCAGGAAATGCAGGCTGGAAACTCTTAAGCAAGAACTAATACTCTTATCCACAGCTGAAGTTCTTCCTCAAGGAAACCTTAGTTCTGTTTTTAATGCTTTTTAATTGATTAAATCAGTCTTACCCATATTATTGGTGATGATCTCAACTGATTTTTAATGTTGATCACAATAAAAGACCTTCATATCCAAATCTAATTAATGTTTCATCGACTAACTGCATATTATGCCTAGAAAAGATGACACAAAACTGAGCATTATTCTATCTATAATTAACAAAGTATGTTAAAAATAAGCATATTTTTATTTCTTTTTTTGCGGGGGTGGTGATGGGGATTGAACCTAGGGCCTTGTGCATGCAAGGCAAGCACTTTACCAACTGAGCCATATCACCAGCCCAATTTTTATTTCTTTTATAAATGAATCAATGAACTGCCCAGTTTGAAACTAATAAAATTGTTTAGATTTCTAGCAGTTCTCACATAAGAACTAAGTATAAAGCCGAGTAACATTTTTTTGTAACTTACTTCCTCTAATTTTGTGCTCATGGAAAAGTTGTAATGCTAACACAAGAAGTTCCCATATATTTTTATTTTGTTCCATTGCTTCTCTTCTGTATACACATATGTTGACAGTTAAGTTTAAGGCTTCAGGCCCTTTATTCCAATGTGTAAGTTTTTTTTTTTCCTGGATAGCCTTGAGCAAAACCATAGTAATGTATATGTATTTGCAAAGTACATTTTAATTCTCACTTTCCCTTTTATATTCGCACTTTTGGCCATTGACAAATGCTAGATTATTTGTTGTTCTACCCATTCCTGAAGTCTTTTCATTTTTCTTAGTCTTATTTCTTCCTGTTACTTAGATTGGTAATCTGTACTGATTAATCTTCGAGTTCATTTATTCTTTTCATTGTCATCTCTCTCCTGCTATTAAGCCCATTCAGTGAGTTTTTTTTTCTGTTAATATCTTTGTTCTAAACTTGCCATTTAGTTCTTCTTTGTATTTTCTGTTTCGTTACTGAAACTTTTTTTTTCATGTTTCCAGTGTGTTCATAATTCCTCATTCAAGTATTTTTATAATGCTTACCCTAAAATCCATGTCAGATAATAGTAGAATAATAGAAATTTTTCTTGGGTTTGGGTATGATAAGTAATTTTTGTATTATTATTATTATATTCTGGCCATTTTGGATATTGTGGGACTTTGGATCTTATTTATTTATTTTTTTTTTTAATTTTTTATTGTGNCACCACATACAAACAAAAATGTTGTGTCTGCCGAAAAACTAAAAAATAGGTATTAAAAAATTCTCTCTCTTTCTCTCTCTCTCAAAAAAAAAAAAAAAACTTAAAATGCTCAAATTATTTTATTTTTTTTGAAGTTGTTTTTTTTTTTATTGTCAATGGACATTTGTTTACATGTGGTGCTGAGAATCAAATACAATGCCTCACACATGCTGTGCAACTGCTGAGCCCCAGCCCAAAATATTTTATTCTTAAAAATATTTTATCATCATGTTTTGGTAAGTCACTAAGTTCATAAGATTAAGTATATTCTTATGTGTTTCTGAAAACATGTATATTTCTTTATTCTTTTAGGGTTATGTACTGAAGGACTGTACCGTGTTAGTGGTAACAAAACTGATCAAGACAACATTCAAAAGCAGTTTGATCAAGGTAGGAAGATAATTGTGTACAATAAAATTATTGTTTATTGTTTTCCTTATTGGAGTTTCATGGTGGGAAGATTTTTTATTTGAAAACTTCTTAAGGAAATGAATATTTAGAGGAGGGAGTTTCAAAGCGGGATTAGAAGTATTAAATAGAATAGATGCTATAGTAAAGGTACAGGAGAGCAGGCAAAAGTCTGTTTTTTACACTAGCAAGAAAATTATTATTTTAGAACCTTTTGTTATTAAGGTACTGACTAGTAGGGAATCAGGCAGTTGGAGATAAAAAAAAAATAAACTTTTAAAATACATTTGAAGGAGAAGAAAGATTGAAAACAATAACAGTAGATCAAGAAAATACAGTATTTATATATATATATAAAGAGCTATAAGAAAGGAGGTACTGAAAAAGAAGGCCCTCAGTATTGAAATAGTCTGTTATAGGACCAATGGAATAAAGAAGTAGAATTTATAGGTTTTGTTCTGGTAATAATGCGAGACTATGTCATATTCTAAGACTACAGAGAATAGTTCAAAATAAATTTTGGGGGGCAAGATTAGATATTTTGTGACAAAGCTACTCTCAGTTTCTTTCAATATTTCATATTCTTTCCATATTTTATATTTTTAATTCAGTAAGCTATCACAAATAAGAGTGTATGACCGAACTTTATAAATCCATCACCAGAATTGGAAAAGCAATAAGTTGACTTATGATAGATTAGCATCTTTATATCAGAGATAATCCAATGTAAATGTTGTTGGAGGGGGTGTCCTTGATATTTACCATTAAGAATAAAAATAAAGCTAAATAACCTTCATCTTCATAAGTAAATTTTGTATATATTCAAAGATTTAAATGAAAGCCAAAAGTACTAGGGGGACCATGAGTGAATATTTTTAATAGTATTGGATTAGGAAAGTTCCTAAACTTCATGTAAAAACTAGAAAGAATGAACCAAAGTAATATAGACTGAACTACTTAAAATATAAAAGCTCTGTATGAGAATATAGATAAAACATAACGTTGGTCACAATGGAAAATGCCTGTATAATTCCAACTCCTCAGGGTCTGCTGAGGCAGGAGGACTGCAAGTTGGAGACCAACCTTGGCAACTTAAGGAGACCCTGTCTCAAAATAATGAATGAATAGGGATGCTTCTTAATGGTAGAGAACCACTCTTTAATCCCCAGCACCACAAGCAAAATAAAAAATGTAAAACCCGAAGACAAAGTATAATCTTGATGATGGTATTGTAATACCAATGCTAGGTGAAGCAATTTATATCAGAAGAAAGTCACCAGTAAATACTTGAATATATGCTTAGCTTCTATCAATGATAAAAGAAAAAAATTATTGAAAGTTTATATTATCAGAGTGGAAGACTATTTGATATAGTGTGGGCAATCAAGTATCAAGTGCACTGTTGATTGTGGGTGCCTTTTAAGGGAAAATTGTGAATATCTATTAAAAAGCAGGTAGCTTTACTAGAGAAATTCTACATTTAGCAGCTGATGTTACAGAAGCTTTTGCACAAACATACCAGGGCATTTGTTGCAGCATTTTTTGTAATTAAAAAGAAAAATGGTAGGGTACAAGGAGTGGTGGTACATGTCTATAATCCCCAGTGTTTAATCAGAAGAATAGCCAGTTTGAGGCCAGCCTGGGCAACTATAGGTTGGAATATAGCTCAGAGCATTTGGTCTAGTATGTGTGAGGCACTAGGTTCAATCCCTGGTAGTTTTTTTTTAAAAAAAAAAAAAAAAAAAAAAAGGAACGGGGGAACCACTGGTGTCTCTGTAAGTGTAGAATACTTAATAGCCATGTAAAATAATTGGTTGTTAAAATTGCAAGATATCAGTTGTTGAGTGGCATGTATGTGTACAAAAAATACATGATTTGCCAAAGATTATTATATATATTATTCCATTAAAAAAAATATTATGGAGAACCTGTTTAGACTTTATAATATCAAATTGGTAAAATTTCATTTCTAATAATGAAGGCAGGCTAGTAGTTAATACCAAGGCTCTTAGATTTAATTTCATGGTTTTGTTTTCTAGTCTTACCACTTACTATCTTTGTGCTCTATTAAAGTTAATCTTTCTAAATTTCGGTTTCCTCATCTCTAGTTTAGGTGTCAAGAGTGAGCATGAAAATAATGCGTGTGAAGAATTTTCTGTGTGTTCATTGGGTAGCTATTATTACCCAATGAATGTAGACTAAGGGAAGTAAGTTTTTATACATGAAACAGAGCATCTTGTAGACATTAAACTTGTTTATGTAGAGCAAAATGTTAACAGTTGGAGATTCTAAGTTAAGAGATTCTGGGTTAAGGATATGTTTGATATCTTAGAACTATTCTGAAAACTTGTGCAGATTTGAAATTATATGACAATTAAATGTTACCCAGAGAAAACAAAATGTTTTAAAAAGTTGCATGAAATTTTAATAACCTTTAGTAATGTTTTAAAAATGAAATCAAATATAAAATGGACAGATGTTTAGGCTGTTGTTTGTTTGTTCTTAATGAGCAGAAAAGGGCTGAAAGGGAACATGGCTAAAAGCATAAGCAATTATTGTTTCTAGGTGATGGGGGTAATTATTTTCTTTTTTGCTGTTCTATATTTTCTCATTTTAAAAACTTGTTACATAATTAACCTTTCAAAACAAGTTAAAAAATTCAAGTTATAATTTATTTATATAATTCCTCTAAGAATTAGTAAAGTTCTTCAATATAATAAACCTAACAGCATTTTTTATTGTTAATAGAAAGAGCTTCTTGCTTGGTTCTCTTTTCCCTTATCTATACAGTTTTTCAGTCTCTAAAGAAAAGTGGCTAATAAGAAGTTTTAATATCTTCTGATCTCAAAGTATCTTTTTAGCTTATTCTTCTATAATCAGTTAAAATTTTAATTTTTGTTTTATAGATCATAATATCAATCTAGTCTCAATGGAAGTAACAGTAAATGCTGTAGCTGGAGCTCTTAAAGCTTTTTTTGCAGATCTTCCAGATCCTTTAATTCCATATTCTCTTCATCCAGAGCTATTGGAAGCAGCAAGTAAGTATAAATTTCTACCTACACACACACACACACACCCTCCCTTTTGGGAGAAAGTTGCTGATGTCAGTTTTCAGGTATTGATTGCTAAATATTAAAAAATCAAGTCATACACTCAAATATATAGCTATAAAAGTTCATCTTACTAGAACTCTGTTTCTTAAAGATGTTTGCCTCTAAACTGAAATAAAATCAGGATCCCCAGGGGTGGCCCCCAAGAATATTCAGTTTTAGTTAGCCTCCCAGATGACTTAAATGCTATTGTGGTTTATATTTTTAATTCAAACTCTAGAAGCACTATAACAATATTAAATACTTCAAATGAATGGATATGTAATGTACTTCAGTAAAATCTTAACCTGTGTAGAGTCTGCACATATTTAAACATTTTTTTAAATGAAGGAAATTAACTTTGGCTTCAAATATTAAGTTTTTGGAAAAGGTAAGGCAGAAACATGAGATACTTAATTCCTACTTTGATATAAATCATTCAGATGTTTCCAGTAAGCAGATACTCGCTTATCTGGAAAATAAGGCATCATTTTGGGCATCAAGTAACCTGCTTGATTTACATTAACAACTAAATTTGTCTTTATATTTCTTTTTAACATTTTCTTTTTATTAGTAGTTTTCAAGTTCTTTTACTACTTCATTATAGTTTTGATTATATTAAAACTTTTTTTAAGGAATTAAAAACCACTTTGGTATATTCTCAAAAAAACATAGTTGCCCTATACATGCACATGTGTAGCTTGTAAACTAAGAAAGGGGTTCAGCTGATAGCTTAAATCTTATTTCTTGACCATAACTTTTCTACTTAAGGACATTTTCAAGAGCTGGATCAGAGGTAAAATGTGACACATGAGAATTTGTTAGTATTTGTTAGTTATTATGATATAGCATGCACAATGGCCTCCAAAATGAAAGAAGAAAACGAAAGCAATCTCTTTATCTCTCAGTTTTCACAGGACCACATTTCAGTTACCCTATTTTATAATTTACATATTTTTTGAAGAGTGATTGTCTTAAAATGCTTATACTGCCTATAAATGACAATTTTTAATAAGTAGATTATGAGTAAGTGTGTATAGACAACTATGACCCAGGGGCCATTTTCAGAATATTACAACAAAAGAAAGAGAAAATCTCATTACATGTTAAAGTTATGCATAATTCAAATTTCAAAAGTTTATTGGAAGATAGCCAACATTCATTTGTTATATCATTTATTACTGCTTTTGTGCTTCTCCTGCAACTTTGAATAGTTGTACCCACAAAGCCTGAAATATTTACTTACTATCTGTAGCATTAATTTTAAGAGGCCAGAAGATTTATAAGGAATTAGTAAATTTTAAATCAGTATCTAATTATATAAATTGCCTGGGTAAATTGCTAATATACCATTTCCAATATTATCAGTGCTGAGTCACTTTGATCTTTGATGAATAGCTTTACTTATAAGAAGGCTATTGCAGTATAGATAATGTCAGTTAAATTAATTTCTTAATTTAAATAATTTAGCAGATTCTTAATTACTTTTTGTTGTTGTTTACCTATCCTAATATGTTTCAAACACATTCTTAATTGTTTTTTTAAGTATGTGGGTTTCACACAAAATTTTTACTACCCTTACAGAAATCCCAGAAAAAGCAGAACGTCTTCATGCCTTGAAAGAAATTGTTAAGAAATTTCATCCTGTAAACTATGATGTATTCAGATATGTAATAACACATCTAAACAGGTATTTTTGCTTTGTTTTTGCAAATAAAATTCACTATCCATTTAAAAAATGTAAACTTTATAAATTGGATAATTGTAAATTTCATTAAAGGAATGCAAACTAAACATGATTGGTTTTTCTATAATGGTTGTCTAATTTATATTTTCCTATTTATCTCTAAAACTATATGGTTATTTTTGTACATGAAATAATAACATAAATACCAAGTATGATCAGTATATTTTCTTTTTATCCTGCTTATTCTTTTGTAGTTTGGATAAATTATGATTTTATTTGTAAAATGACCCTCATATAATTAATCAAATCACCCTATTTGGATTTGGAAAAATTGAGGCTTAAAGAAGGAAATTATAATCCCCAAATCATAAAACATTTTAATAAGTGACACATTTTATGCCCAGAATCTAATTCTTAAGAGGTTTGATTTGCTTCTCTACTATACTATATTGGTGTTTTATATCTTTCTTATTTTAAATATTCCATACGGTGGTTCTTTTCTTTTGTACTGGGGATTGAACCCAGGGGCCCTTAACCACTGAGCCACATCCTTAGCCCTTTTTGTTATTTTTTTTTTTTTTTAATTTTGAGACAGGGACAGGGTCTTACTAAGTTGCTTAGGGCCTCACTAAGCTGCTGAAGCTGACTTTGAACTTGAGATCCTCCTGACTCAGCCTCCTGATCTGCTGCTATTACAGGCATGTACCACCGCACCCACCCACACAGTGAAATTTTATCACAAATTATCCTGTTACTTGAAATGCCGGGCACTAATCCTTACATTTCTATGCCTAAATATTAACATTTATCATAGCTTCAAGCTTTTGCTTTTTTCTGAAAAGATGATATTCTCAAAAAGCATTCATTAACTAAAAGGTAATAATGTGTTAATAATTAAAAGCTTAATCTGTAGAATCAAATGGACGTCAGTGTGAAATATTTCTGGTTCTGTGACCTTGGGGGAAATTACTTTTTCTTGCTAAGTCTTGATTTTCTCAACTGTAAAGTGAGAAAAATAACATTTTACAAAGTTGTTCTGAGGACTGAATGGGATTGTTAGTTTTTATACTAATAGCTGTGTTTACTCTTCATGGTGTTTTCTGCTGGTATTTTTATTAACTGCAGGGCTAGGGGTGTAGGTCAATGGTAGAGCATTTGCCTAGCATGTGTGAAGCCCTGGGTTTGATCCTTAGCACTGCAGTTAGTCAGTAACTGCGGAGTTTGGGTTTTTTTTTTTTTTTTTAAAAACTAAATAGTATCAAGGTCTATACAAAGTGTATTTTACTCTGTACTTCTTAAAAGAAGTTTAAAGTTTATTATTGCTATAAATGTGTAGTACCAAATTGTATTAACATTTCTTATAACCCTCTCCACAAATCTCTCATACCAACATACATAGTATTGTAGTATACTTAGCAGTTTCCTGTTTTGAAGAGTACAGTACTGTAAGGAGAGTTTGGCAGAATGATAACAGTGTAAATGGATACTGAGTAGACTTTACCTAACTAACATGAAGTATAGGAGTATTTTATGAATATATACTATTTTACTGAAATGAAAATACAGCTTCAATTAAAAGATTAGGGAATGCTGGGTACAGAGATAAATGCATCAAATGTAATTACTATACTCCTGTAATCCTAGCAGCTCAGAAGGAAGCCTGAGGCAGGAGGATCGCAAGTTTCAGGTCAGCCCGAGCAACTTAACAAGACCCTGTATTTAAGTACCATATTGAGTTTAGCTGATTTTTTTCTTCTTTTAAGAAAAGAAATGAAAAGGCCTCTCTTCCTTTATAAAAGAAGCACTGCATGAATGCATTCTCTTTTAACTTGAATGGTATGGAGACCCACCAGAGAGTAGAACAGAGAAATAACACAATCAGACTTAAATTTTTAAAATGAATGTTCAACTAGACTATAATTGGATAAGGCCTTCTTTGTACCAGGTACTCTCAAAGTGCTAGGGATGTTGGTGAACAAAATAAAATAGCTATATATTTCATGGAGCTTGCATTCTAGTAAAGGAGAAAATAAATGGGTAGGAGATGATTGAAAAGTTACAAAAACTAATCTGCGGAATTATTGTTTGGCTATATTCTCTTTGACTCTCCACATCCACTAAGTGTCAGATGAGATTTTTTCTATTTTTTTCCCCATTTGCTTTCCTTTGCCACTACTTTAGTTAACATTTCTTACGTAGGGACTTATAGCATAGTTGTAGTTGAGCTCTTTCTCTGCCATCTTTCCTTACTAATTTTTCCTTTCTCCTAATGCCAGAAAGATCTTTCTAAAAACATCTTTCTGTAAAGATCCCTTATGATTAAATAGCGTTTTTATTTTCTTAGGAGCAAATCTAAACCTTAACACTAGGTGGTTCTAACTTCTTCAGTTGCATCACCCTTCCTTTTCCCAGATAGGTAATCTAAACTCTGCTGTATTTTAACTAATAGCAATTAGTTAAATTGATATAAAAGTATCAATTTGTATCTAGTTTGTCATTACATCTTGACATGGCTGCCTCTCTTGTTCCTAAGAAGTGGTACCTAAAATAGCAAATCTAGCACTTTCCTATTACATAGAAATACCATGTTATTTTTATAACCCTCTCCACAAATCTCTCATACCAACATACACAGTATTGTAGTATACTTAGCAGTTTCCTGTTTTGAAGAGTACAGTACTGTAAGGAGAGGGTTATGTTAGATCTGCTGTACCTACCATCTTTTAACAAAAGGTTGATTTTAAGCCTCTTTTAACAAATACTAATGAGTTTTACCATGGGGGGAGGGATATATATATATATATATAATCTATAGTGTATATATATTATATATATATATATATATATTATATATATATATATATATATATATATATATAATTTGACCACATATGTTATCTCAGATGAACAACTTTTATTTTGGGGTTTCTTTTGGTTTAGATCTTAGGAATTTTTATTTTCATATTTAAGATTTTCCTCCTGTCCTACATGCTTCTGGACTCTTATGTATGAATTAGGAAAGTTAGATTAACTCCAAAGATCCTTCCCAGTTGAATAATTTTGAGTTCTAGCCCAAGATTTGCCTCTTAAATTTTTTGCTTATTAAAGATAATAGAAGTGCTTGCCTCCAAATTTAAAGGACTGTATGCCATTGACTTAATATTGTATATGATCATTTGTAAATTATTATTAAATCACATACAAAATTTAAGGTAGAATGTGTCATGAACTGAATGTTGTCTTTCAGATGATGTTTCTAACAATATACTAAAGGATTTAAAAGATTGCTTTATGAAGCTATGTATAGTGGCACACACCTCCCTCATTCCAGCCACTCAGAAGCCTGAGGCAAGAGGATTATAAATTTAAGGCCAGCCTCAGCAACTTAGTGAGGCCCTGTCTCAAAAAAACAATTTTTTTAAAAGGGCTAGGGATGTAACTCAGTGATAGAGCACTCCGGAGTTCAATCCTCAGTGCCCCTCCACCCTCCAACTTTTCCCCAAGAAAGGATATTTTATGGAATGCAAAAAAAAAAGTGTTTTGAAAGTTCAAAATATTCTTGGTTGGGTTATATTAAAATTTTTTTCTAAAACTATTTGAAAGAGATGGCATATCCTGGTTATTTTTTAATCTCATAATAGTTTAAGAATGTGTGGGGTTTTGTTTGTTTTTAATCTCATAATTGTCTTATGAATTTAGGGTTTCCCCACATATGTACACAAATTAAGAAGGCTTCCAAGGCACAACTTTTTAAAAAGACTGTCTGACATTCTCACAATATGGATTTTTATTTTCATTTCCTTTTTCAAAATGTAGTTGAATAAGAAGAAAGATACATAAATTCAATGTTAGGATAAAAGGTAACACTAATATGAGATAGTTTCTAGCTCTAGGATTCTGTAATTGTCATGAGTTCTGATTTCTGTTTTTTCCTTTCATAATTTCAGGGTTAGTCAGCAAAATAAAATCAACCTAATGACAGCAGACAACTTATCCATCTGTTTTTGGCCAACCCTGATGAGACCTGATTTTGAAAATCGAGAGTTTCTGTCTACCACTAAGATCCATCAATCTGTTGTTGAAACATTCATTCAACAGTGTCAGTTTTTCTTTTACAATGGAGAAATTGTAGATACTGGGAACACTGTGGCTCCTCCACCACCTTCAAATCCAGGACAGTTGGTTGAATCAATGGTACCCCTCCAGTTACCACCACCATTGCAACCTCAGCTGATACAACCACAATTACAGACGGATCCTCTTGGTATTATATAAGTAGAAAGTGATTGCAGACAGCCTGAAATTGGAAAAAAAGCAAATCTACACATGCATGTTTCAGGGTTCAGTAGAATACTTCATGTTTCGTACAGATAATTCACATTCAAAATGATGAGACATTTTCTCTCTGAACTGTATGGTATTCCTCATTCACTTACATTACAAATCTAAGACCATGTGGTAAGCATGACTGGAGAGGTTTAATTTTTATAAACAAAAATAGCTATAAAATACAAAGCTACTGCTGCATGCAACCTTATTGCAATCAGTATATCATTCCTGTGGCAATTTCTGTCACATTATATTGTGAATAAAATTTTTCTATAGAAATTGATTTAAAAACTCACATATATGAAACATATAATGCTTTTCAGCCTGCTTTATGGCTGGTTTTGTTATTTGATGTGCTAATTTGGACAACTTAATTTACATTCTAGCAGTCTGCATAGATAACTAAAAGCCCAGTTAAGTATTTCTTAATTTCAGGCTACTTAATGCCATGCTTGGGATGTTGTTTAAAAGAAAGAAAAATTATACAGCATATTTTACATTTCTATACCTTCATCATTAATTCTGAGTAAACCTGTGGATGATTTGATGAGGGATAAATGAACCTATTTCTTTTATGAACATACCAAGGACATGTTTGTGGCTAAAGTGAGTTGATAATGTTGTGCAAAGGATAGTTGTCACCAACTCATTTCTTTATGGTCCATAATGAAATAAACATTTTGTATACGGTTAATTCTGTAAACAGATGCATGTTCAAAAGATCTATGATGGTCTTGTAATCTTAATCTAATATATTTTAGATATTTTAATTTTTCCCTCTTGGGGAATACATTTAGTATAGTGTAGAGAAATACTTCATGACATTTTCATATAAGGTTATATAACTTTTCATAAACATGAAATTTGTTGTAGAAAATTCTTTAAACCAAACATTTTAATCTAGGACTTCAATTTAATCTGTTCCTTGAATCTATTTTTATGTGGCCCTTAGAAACATATCCAAAAAATCCATTGCTAATATAGCAATAAAAATACTTTGGGTACTGACAGACTCCTTGGAGTGTGTGTATATAAAATTACAAACTTGTATTCATATTCTTTTCTGTGATGTGTTGTACTAAAATCCAAAATGGCTTTTACACCATTTTTTAAACCAATTTTTTCCTTTCATGTTGGTACCAGAGTTGCTATAAATCACTGCTGCTTTTGGGGTTAAATATTTTGTTAGTGAAGATACAACCAGAGCACTAAATTATGGAAAAAATTTTGGAATAGATGGCACAGGTAAATTTTGTTAGGCTTTATTCAAAATTCTTTAATTATCAAACCATGCCATTTTTTTTTTCCTGAAAAAAGGAAATGGTTTGTATTTCATTGCTACATCATATTTTATGTAGTAAAGAATAAATTTTTTTTGATCAATGTTGTAATCTTCATCCATACTGGAATTTTAAGGTTATCTTACATGTATGATAGTAAATAGATGATTTTGAGATTCAAGGCTCCTAAGAGTTTGATTTGCTCCATTTTTTTCTAAAATATTCTTTCCTAACTGTTATGTCCTAGGCATTGTACTTCCAATTTTAACTTCAGAACCAAGATGTTGACATGAACCAGGCTGCTGTTGAAGTACATGTATATTATAAATTATCTTATTTGTGTTATACTCTTACATGTTATTATCTTTTCTAAGAAAACAAAGTCCCTATTATTCCTATTGCAAAGCACACAGGAATTAAGAAAGTACAGTAATTTTAAAAAAAAAAATCCGGTAAATGTAGTATTCTTAACTTGTTCTATATTACTTATACCTATTGTCTATATAGCTTTAATTTATAGCTGTCAGTTTAACATTGGCATGTCTGGCAAAGAAAATTAAACTTTAAGAGTTTTATAAACTGTTTCTAGGTTGCTAAAGAATTTATTTTTCTACTATATATGGTATAGACAAAGCATCAAACTATGTACAGGAAAAAAGCCTGACTATTTCTATTGGAAGTAGGCTGAAAAGAATTTTCAGAACTGTTCGTGTCTGGTCCATTCTGTCATAACTTTGCTATTGTAATATGTGAATCCCAGTTTATTTAAGCTATTCTCTTTTATACTGTGTTAATTTAACATTCATCTGCATTTAGTATCATTTTTGTTATTAAAATTAGCATTTACCGTTTTTCATATGAACTCCCTTACACCTTTCCCAAATCTTATCTCTACTTTTCTATGCATTTCTATTGTTGATTTGACTCACTTCATAGTGAGTCATTTTAAATATTCTACATTTGGTTCAATCAACCAGTAGGTTACAGTTTTTGAAAATTAAAGTACGGTTTAAAGCTCAGTCTGTTACACTGAATTGATTGTGTTTGTTTTTGCCAAGGGTTTAGATATGTTTTTAAATATTAGCAAAATAATTCTAAAGACAAAATAACAAATTAATCTTTCTTCTGGTAAGTTACTAGAAGATTTCACTGTTTAGGGACGTATCATATATGAGACTTCTTAAAGGATTTAAAGAATAGTAGATAGTCTCATTATTATGGGTAAATATAAGGCATTATATTTTAAAATATGAAATAAAATTCCACCTACACATGTTGCCATTGTTTCATTTAAAGTTCAATGCTTAACAGTTACTACAATATTGGATTTAACAGTATCTAGATTAGCAACATAAAGAAGCATAGTGGTACTCTATTTCAAACTTTCAGTAGATTTTTTAGAAGTCAGATACTATTCACAGATACTTATTAGAATATACAAATAATTTTAGAACAAAATTCCAGACACACAACATATTTCTGTTTGAAATGGTATTTAGTAGTACTTTTTTCCCCCTTAACATTTACAATGTAAATACTGTAGGTAACAGCAATCTAACTTAGCCAAAAAGCAGCTTTTATTTTCCATACCAAATGTAAATAATGTAGACCTTTTGGTTTTGTTTTTTGTTTGTTTGTTTGTTTGTTTGTTTTGAGGTACTGGAATCTAATTTCTAATATCTCTTAGATAAAAAGGGATTGATTGGAATAAGAACTTAGGCCTTAGCTTCCATGGTGAATTTTAGTTTTTTATACAGTAATAATTGTGATGCTATTTGTCAACTGGATATAAATATATATATAATTTTAAAAAGTCAAAGTGGTTTGTTTCTTTGTTTATAATTAATGTAATTTTGTGCTTCACCCAGAGGATGCTGCAGTAAATTAAGTATCAGTGAAGCTTCTGATGTACAAAGAGTGCTATAAATAAAACATTAAGAAGCTGTGTAATTCTAAGTTATAGTTGCCTCTATTTTTACCATTTTTTTGGTAAAAATCAACTGATTTTTTCAAGTAAAATATGAAAAATAAATTGACATTAATATGAAATTTTTATTAGGAAGATGTATTACTGCACTTCCCCTGTATCATAAAAGGAGATCTAAAATTCATGTATACAGATGAAAATTGGATTTTAAAAATGGTCAGGGAAATGAGATTATGTATAGATTTCTAAAATTCAAATGTTACCTGAATTTTGAGCTGTGGCTAAACTTTCTTGAGCCACTGGAAATATTTTGAAGTGTATCCTAGTTATGGCAGAGATGTTAAAATTAAAGGATAACAATATTTTTGTTTTCGTGGTTTGGAAATATTAAGCCAAACATTAATAGTGTATGATGTCAGATTCTATGGATCTGGTGAGGTCTGTTTGACTTGAATCTTTGTATTTATCTTGAATTTAATTGTTTTAGTTAAGCAGTTTAATTCTTAGGCTGCATAACTTCTCTCTTGTTTCAGTACATTTGGGACATGTTTAGTTTTTTGTTGTATTTAAATTCTTGAAATTCTTAGCCTTTTGGGTGATCATATATCTGAAAATAAAATTTGCTAAGTTTGAATAAGGGAAGAAGCTACTCTTTAAAATCATTTTCTTATGGTAGCATTGTTTTATACTTGAAAAGATTATAAGCATTAATACCTCATATTCCAACATCTTGTCATTTGATATGATCCAAGTACTAGTCTTTATAAAGTAGTTCAAGTCTAACTAGTGAACTTTGAGAATCTTCACCATTCAGTCGAACCTCATCATCATTCTACATGCATGATTCAGTTCACTTACATATAAACATGCTATTTTTATTTTTGTCAGGAGGAAGAAGATAGGAAGAGCAATGACATCTAATATTGTTCACAACTTAATTAAAAGTTATAAGGTTAGTGTTCTGTGGAAATTTTGAAGGCAGTGGGAGTGATTTTTGAAAAGCCAGTCAATAGTCAATAAAACATTTTATTAATAAATATATTACCCTTAAAATTAATATTTTAAGTTACGGTTTGTCATATTTACCTGTAATTAGGAGTATTAAGACCTGCAATATATGCACTTTGTAATTAGCTGTTTAAGAATTTTTACTTGATTTATTCCCACAGTGTAGACTTTCTGTTTTGATTTTATTCTCTCAACTGGAAAGTTATTTTGAGCAATTTAATAATGGTCCTTCAGTCCTGATAGTTTGCAAGATATGTAGTTTAAATTTTCAGTTTTAACATTTTTCAAACTTATTTCTATATTGTTTTATATCAGTATGAATGATGTAGGTTTAGCAATTGACCTTTTGTTTATTACTTCACTATTCACCCAAATTAGTTTTAATTGTGTCTGTATTCTTCATTAGATAATTTTTTCTTGTGTCCTTGAATTGTGAATGTTTTGTCCTGTTTAGTGTTTTCCACGTTCTTGCTGTAAGTTCTGAAAATATTTTACCAACTTTCCATGTGTGGCTCTTAGTTTCCTTTTACTCCAGATTCTTGGTATTCTATTTTATTTGTTTTATTTTCCTCAATTCATGTGTTTAAAGAAGCAGAATTATTATAATATTTAATTCCATATAATAAGTGAAATCAGAAACAAGCATAGTCATATGTATAGAACTCATTTTTAAGTGTATAGATGAGGTGATTTTTTTTTCATTTATTAGTGCATTATAGTTACACATAGTAGTTGTTCATTTTAAACAAAATCATCCATTCATGGAATTTGCTTTATTCCATTTCAGTCCCTGGTTCTACTACATTTCCCAATTCTCCCTCCCTCCATTTTTCCTCTGCTGTTCAAGTGAAATTGTTTGTTTTTTGTTAGTGCTTTATCAATCTACATAAAGGGTGAATTCATTGTGGTATACTTATACATGCACATAATATGATTTTGTTGAATTCATTCTGTATTTTCTCCCCTCGCCCATCTCTCCTTCCTCTCTCTTCTCTCACTCCTTCACTAATCATCTGTATATCTTTATGATATCTACTCTCATTTTGCTCTAGCTTTCCACATGAGTGAAAATATTGAACCCTTGATTTTCTGATTCTTTTTTCACTTAGCATGGTTTTTCTAGTTTCATCTGTTTACCAGCAAATGCCTTAATTCCATTCTTTTTTATGGCTAAGTAAAACTCTATTTTGTATATATACTTCATTTTTTAGTCCATTCATTTATTGATGGTCACCTGGGCTGGTGTCATAATTTGGCTGTTGTGAATTGTGCCGCTATAAACATTGTGGCTATATCTCTGTAGCATGCTGATTTTAATTCTTTTGGATAAATACCAAAGAGTGGAATAAGCTGGGTCTGTCTGATTTCCATTTCCAGTTTTTTAAGGACTCTTCACACTGCTTTCCAGAGCAGTTACACTAATTTGGAATTCCCCCAACAATGTATATGTGTGATTTTTCCCCCCACATTCTTGCCGGTTTTTATTATTTGCATTGATAATTCTTTTCTGACTAGAGTAAGATAAAACAGTATAGTTTTGATCTGCATTTAGATGTTAAACATTTTTTCATGTATTTGGCCATTTGTGGTTCTTTTGAGAAGTGTCTATTTAGTTCTTTTGCCCATTTATTGATTGGGTTATTTGTTTTTTGGGTGGTAACCTTTTTGAGTTCTTAGGGACATTAATCCCCTATCAGAGGAATAGCTAGCAGAGGTTTTTTTTTTTCCCCCATTTCTGCAGGCACTTCCTCATGCTCTTAATAATTTCTTTTGCTGTGCATAGATTTCTAATTTGATGCCATCCCACTTAATGATTCCTGGTTTTCCTTCTTGAGCCTTAGTGGTCTTGTTAAGGAAGTCAGTTCCTGCATGAATATGATGGAGTTTTGATCCTATGTTTTTTTAACAGTTGCAAAGTATATTACCTAATTCCTAAGTCTTTGATAAAGTTTGATTTGACTTTTGTGTAGGGTGAGAGACAGGAGTCTAGTGTCATTCTTCTACATATGGATATCCAGTTTTCCTAGCACCATTTGTTAAAAAAGCTATCTTAAAACATAATATTTATAAACTAATTATTTGAGAGAATATAGTCTTTAGATATCTTCTCAGATTTACTTCTTGGAAATTTCATTTCTAGATTTTACATTTGTTGGTAATTAGACATAGTTGTGAATGTTTTGGTATTATAGTATTTGAAGTGAGCTAAACTATTAGCAATGTACTTTTAAAATACAAATGAAAATCTGTTTCACCCAGTACTTTAATTAAAAAATGACTGTTGGATTACCCTAAAGTCCATTTTAAGTATTATTTTTGTGGTATAGATCAGGAGTTAGCAAACTTGTTCTGGGAAAGGACAGTAAGTATATTATGCTTTGCAAGTCATACAATCATTATGGAACTATTCAGCTCTGCTGTTGTAGTTTTGCCATTAGCCATAAACAATACAGAAGTGAATGAACATGAATGTGTTCCAATAAAATTGAGTTTGGCCCACAAACTATGCTTGACTGATCCCTGGCATTGATTATTAGTAATAACTAAATTCTCTAATTTTTTTAATCTGTGGAATAATGATAGATTAATTCAAAATAATACAGATTGGAGTAAAATTTTACAAGGAATGATATTCTCTATTCCTATCACTTTTTTTCCAGAGTAAATTATCTTTTTTGGGTTTAAGTAACTAAGTTAAAAAGAGCTATGTGGAGTGTTTGTAAAAAAACTTAACTAAATTATTGAAACAAGGCATCTAAAAGAAGATAGATGGATATAGACTTCAGTACTGAATTGTTTTCACAGCTTTATTTCTATTCTAAAGGATGGACTAAGGTATTTGAGGTTAGTAATTGCATTTCCATATGCTATATTAATGACTACCAGGTAAAGATTTCAGTAAGTTGTAGCATAGATTAATGAAGTGACATGTAGTTAACATAAAAAATATAAAAATTATGGAACCATAATGAGTCCAAAAGACATGATAGTCAATTCATGAATGATTTCTCCAATATTTAGACCACACTGACCAGACAGTATTTTAGGTTCCTTTGGAGAATCTTATAGGAGAGACATAATTTGTGAGAGCAGGACTTCAGTTTTACTGGATGTCAGAGAATTCAGATGGAGAAAATGTAATCATGGGAAATTCTTAAAGTCACACCTCAATATCTGCAATCAATGGAGAAATATTTGGGGAGATGGTCACCAAAGGATTATTTGCCTCATATCCATTTATGTTCATATTGGAGAGACCTATGAACATGTTAAGGTGAACTGGTATCAAAAGAATGCACACCAAACATACAAATGGAGTGACTATGGAAAAGCCTTAACCCAAAAGTAGGAATTCATATACCAAAATTTCATGGAGAAGAGAAATCTTATATACAAAATGTAGAAAGACTGTTAATCAAAGATCAAACTTTATTATAGAATTAAAGCCCTCTTCCAAGATGACTTCCAATGATCCCAGTTGCTGTTACTTATATTCTTGCATAGGATATACTAATCATCATACCAAGATTATACATTATGCCAATATTGGTATGTATCTGTGCATGCAAGCATTTTATGTGAACATAAGTGGAATTTTTTAAAAGCCAAATTTGATTACTTGTAAATGTTACCTGTTATCTATACCCTTTTCATATACCTTTATCTTTCAGAAGCGTTCTTGTATAGTTTCAACAGGAAGGGATTTCTGCTGTAATGTTAAGATGATTTGAACCAACTTCCCAATTGAGAGCATTTAGAAAGTGGACAAAATTGTTTCAAAAAATCAATTTGAAGGACATCAGAAACCTAGGTGAACTTGTCTATGGGAGCAACTTCTTTGAGGTTTTTGTAGAGAGATTCCTGGAGGAAGTATCCAAGAAGATGAAAATACTTAAATACTTCTGATGGCTTCCTGCAGATAAAGGTGGACAGGAATTGGAGTTCAAGGCCTTCCAAGTATTAACTACAGTTTTATAAATTAGATGTCTACCACAAAGTAACAAGGCATGTGTGGACGCAAAACAACTAAAAATACAATTGACAGGACCACAGGTTTTTAATTATGCTTACCTAACCTAGGAGACGAGATGAAGAGTTTACCAGGTAACTAGAAAGTACCAAATGGAATGGTAGGGCCAAACATAGAGTAACTAAAAACTCGGCAAAGGAAGCCTCATAAAGGATTAATATTTAGAATATACATGGAACTCAAAAAACATTTTTAAGTGAGTAATACACCTAATTAGATATTTTTCAAAAGGACATACAGATGGCCAACAACCCTATGAAAAAAAAGTTCAACATCACTAATCATGGAAATGCAAATCAAAACCTCAATGAGGTATTACTTAACTACAATAAGAATGACTATTATCAAGACACAAGTGTTGGTGAGGATGTATAGGAACCCTTGCACATTGTTGGTGAGAATGTGAATTAATACAACAGTTGTATTAATTAAGTATCATTATTAATTAAGTATCCTCAAAAAATTAAAAATATAGCTTGCCATATAATCCAGCAAACCCACTACTGGGTATACATCCTAAATGATGAAGTCAGTTTGTCAAGAGATGTCTGCACTTCTATGTTTATTGAAGCAGTATTCACAATAGCCAAGAAATGGAAATAGGTTCTAAGTGTCTATCAACTGATGAATGGATAAAGAAGAAGTGGTACATAAGCACATTGGAATATTCTTCAGTATTTCCATAAAAAGCAAATTCTGACATTTAGGACAATATGGATGGAACTAGAGATCATTATGTCAAGTGAGAAGCCAGACACAGAAAGACAAGTAAGTACTGCATGACCTGATAGATCTAAAAATATTATTCACAGAAATTCAGAGTAGAATTGTTACCAGAGGATGAAGAGAGTTGAAGGGAGAGGTGTATAGGAAGGGGTAGATCAATAGGTACTAAGAGTTGGATGTTGTGGAGTTGAGGTTGTGACTCAGTGGTATAGTGCTCGCCTAGCATATGTGAGGCCCTGGGTTTGATCCTCAGCACCACAAAGATAAATAAATGAAGGTATTGTGTCCATCTATAACTTAAAATTATTTTTAAAAGAAGTAATAGTGTACTATTGCACAGTAGAGTGACTATAGATAACAATATTTTACTGTTTATTTCAAAAAGCTAGAAGAAAAGATTTTAAATGTTAAAAATTATGTTTTAAACATAACAATGTGTATATATGTACAATTTTTATGCGTTTGCCATTCAACTTAAAAATCTATATTAAACTCATTGGTTGGGTTTATAACCGATTAGTCACAGCTAAAGATAGAATTCATGGGTCTGAAAAACCCATCAGAAGGAAATAGAATGAAATGGGGCTGAAAGTTTAGCTTAGTGGTAGAGTCATGGTTAGCATCACAAGGTGCCCTGGGTTCAACACTCAGCATCACACACACACACAAATAAAAATAGAATAAAACCTCAAGAACTAAAATTACAGAGAATAAAAGAGAAAGGTTTATCAAAAAGTTAGATTGTGCTTTGGGAGGAAAAGGTTTTTTTCAAACTTTCAAATATATTGATATTCAGTTATTTGTAATTTGTAAGGATTTATTGAATTTTAAGGAAAGGATAATAGAGATAGAGTAAGTTCTCAGCAAACTAAAAAAGGAAACTGATTTTATGAAACTAGCATAATCTTGATAAGAAAGTTCAACAAGCATATAATTGTAGGGCAATCTCATTCAAGTAGAAATGCAAACATTTTAAACACTTGTATTTAGCAAAGTATTATGAGGAAAATTAAGTTTTCTTAATTTTGACAAATCAGAATAAGGAAATGTTGGTTATGTCAATAGGTAAACAAAAGCACTTAAAAGATCAAATATAAATGTTAATAGCTGGTGTTGCCATACTATTACACAGAGCCAGATGTAAGGCAAAAACATCAGTAGAGATAGAGAACAATCATAATAAAGGGTTCAATTCAGAAAAAGAGCAATTCTAAATTTTAAATTACCTAAATTTGTAGGCACCTAAGAACAAATCATTTAAAATTTGCTGCATCTTTCGTCTTGTACTGCACAGCATCTGGTATGTAGGCCTCTTCAGACTTTGAAAGCAACACATTCTGCAGCAGGTTTCTCAATCTTCGCACTATTAGCATTTGTAACCAGATATTTCTTCATGTAAGGGGACATCTTGTGCATTGAAGGATGGGATGTTTAGCAGCGTCCTAAGCCTCTACCCAAGTTAATACCAATAGCAGTATCTCTTCTCCAGTCAGAAATTTAAAAAATGGCTCCAAACTGCCAAATGCCCCCTAGGGAACAAAATCATACCTGGTTTAGAACTATTATTCTACACCTAGGAATTCTGCTTTGACCCATATAACAAGTGACAGGAAAGGCTTCCAGATTTCATGGAGTCATGAACAGAAAAGAATTCTGCAGAAGGCCCAGCCTTTGGCACAGGCAACTTTGCCTCTTGGGCCATGCAATACAGCAGATCCTATGGCATTGGACGTGTCGAGAGCAGGAGAGAGAATATAAGTTTATGGAAAACCCAATCGGAAAATTATAACGCAAGCCCCTGGGTTTCTGCCACAAGCATATACCATTTATAGTGGATATATTTCTATGTCTTTTGAAAAACAACTCCTGGTATATTCCTGGTCTCTAGTAGAGACAGCATCTGACTACCTTGTCTCTGGAGCTGCCCATAATGAACAGGTTCTGCTAGACCCATCAATTTTATGACATGCCCAGTATCAATTCATTGTGAGATGGAAATAGTACATCTGGGGATTGCACCTGAGCAGGGTTAGAGAGCACAAATAAGCTACATAGGCAAGTAGTCCATATTTTTCTATCATCCACCCCAGTTGCATCTGTTTCTTTTCCTTGGCCATCTACGGTTGTATGACCAGGTGAAGAAGGAGAAAAAAAACAAACTAGATTTATAAGCTGGGAACATGTCTTTGCTATGCAAATGAATCCAGAGGTGAACCATCTCTATCTGTTCCCTGCTCCCCAGAAAACAATATTCCTCTGTTGTAATTATGCCAGGGTCAGGTCAAACAACCAGAGACCACCCTGACAGCTTAAAACCTGCTAAAATCCTAAACTATTCACCTTGTTCTGCATTTTCTTTCCAGCAGAAATCCCTAAAATCTTTGGTCTCATGCTTTCCCCTCATTCCTATTTTTCCAACTCCTGGCCGTGCTGGGATCATCCTGTGTGGGATATTCTGACTTCTGTCTCTATAACCTGTGATTAGAATGAACTTTGTCTTCCTGAGCCTCTGCTATTTCTTTTGTGACTGTACCTGGTTTATTATCAATAAAAGCATTCAAAACAGTCCCTGGGTTGATCTCAAAAGACAGTGTTGAGGGAGAAAATTTCCAACGGATGGAACTATGAGTAGTTGTCCTGATCAATACTTTATGTAGAAGGAGAAAGCCTGAGGTGAACATTTTCTTGACTTACCTGTTGTAATGGATAGCCTGGCTGGCTGGTGAGGGCCTGGAAGAGAAAAAGACTAAAAAATCAGAGATAAGGAGTTCTCTGTAAGGGGCTTATGGGAATGAACAGGAAGCATGATTTTTTTTTTTTTTTTTTTTTTTTTACTTATTTAATAATGCCCACCAGAAAAGTATCAGTCACAAACAAGGCACTGACCAAATAGATCAGATGACTCAGTTGACATTAGCTAGGCTTTGTCATCAGGCACTTTGGTGGCATGATGAACTCATGAGTAGAGTGGTCACTAGAGCAGAGATGAACTTTCACTTAACAAGGCTGATCTGACTACTGATTCAGGCTAATTCAACTATTCTGAATTTCCAATGTGCTAACAAGAGACCAAACCTGAGCCTTCCAATATGGTACTGTTCCTTGTGGAGACCAATCAAACACTTTGATTAGCTTTGGCCCACTCTGCCCTGGAAAGATGAGCAGTTCATTCTCAGAAGAACGAACATCAGTTTCAAGTACGAGTTTGCCTTTTTCTATCCCCAGAACCTCAGGAAAACTACCACTGACTGGAGACTTACAAAGTACCTGGTCCATCAATAGGCATGAATTCTCACATATTATAGCATTCAGTAAAAGAGGTATAGGTGTGGGTCCATGACCATGGGAATCTACTGGTTATATCATGATTCACACTATGCAGGAATTAATGGCCTTACAGATTTTCCCTGCCTACTAACATTACTTCTGTATCTTTCACAGGATTACTCCCAATAAATATCTTGTATCTCCAACTCCATCTTGGTGTCTGCTTCCCAGAGGTCCCAAACTAACACAGGTTGTATAGGAAGGTCCCTTATGACAAGGTGATGGAAAAGGAAAATAATATCTAAACTCATTTTATAATTGAGGCTCTGTGGGGGAATAAACAAAAAATGGACTGCAGCTTTATCTCAGCTTTATTTTAGGAGTGGACTTCATAGGAAATTCTTATCAATCTTAAGTAAACCACAAGGCATTCTATCTCTCTACAACCATCTGCTTTCTAATAGGAAACACCAGCCAGACTAAAGACTTGGCAGATATTTCTTAATCATCTTTGATTTTATCTTTCCTTTCTAGCCTTACCAATTTCTTGCTAACAGAACATTTCAAATCTTGATACCTGGCACTTTAATTTTTATTTTATCAGTCTGGAATAACTAGTCAAATAACATAAAATTTAAAAGTATTAATATCCAAATGTATTTTAAAATATTATGACTTAATCTTTTTTTGAGTCAGAAATATATTTTATCTTGGTCATAAGAAAGCTCAAGATTTTTCTGGGAGAGCAAAAAGTAAAGAGAACTAATTAATGAGAGTGGATGTAGGAAGTGGCTCACAGCTAATGCAATAGTCTGTTTTTGTCCCTCTACCCACACTCCCTCTTCCATTGTGATGAGAAAGGCTAAATAGTAAAAGGTGATTTTAAAAACATCATGTATGGAGTGAGAAGAACCCTTAAATATCCTTCTTATTTCACTCCAGATCTGAGTCCAGAGATGTGACTGGTTTTTTTTTTTCATTTTTTTAATTGATTTTATTATTTTAAATACAGGACAGCAGAATGCATTACAATTGTTATTACATACATAGAGCACAATTTTTCATATCTCTGTATATAAAGTATGTTCACGCCAATTCATGTCTTTATACATGTACTTTTTTTGCACTACAATTCTTTTTTTTTTTTTTTTTTTTTAAATATTTATTTATTTATTTATTTATTTAGTTCTCGACAGACACAACATCTTTTGTTGGTATGTGGTGCTGAGGATCGAACCCGGGCCACACGCATGCCAGGCGAGCGCACTACCGCTTGAGCCACATCCCCAGCCCCCACTACAATTCTTATTACACATCAAGACCACAGTTTTTCATATCTCTGTATATAAAGTAGGTTGACACCCAATTCGTGTCTTCATACATGTACTTTGGATAATGATGTCCATCATATTCCACCATCCTTGCTGATCCTCTGCCTCCTCCCTTTCCCTCCCTCCCCTCTTCCCTATCTAGAATTCATCTATTCCTCCCATGTTCCCCCTCCCTACCCTACTATGAGTTAGCCTCCTTATATCGGAGAAAGCATTCGGCATTTGTTTTTGGGGGGATTGGCTAACTTCACTTAGCATTATCTTCTCCAGTGCCATCCATTTACCTGCAGATGCCATGATTTTATTCTCTTTTATTGCTGAGTAATATTCCATTGTGTATATATACCACATTTTTTTAATCCATTCATCCACTGAAGGGCATCTAGGTTGGTTCCACAGTTTAGCTATTGTGAATTGTGCTGCTATAAACGATGTGGCTGTGTCCCTGTAGTATGCTGTTTCTTTTTTCTCATCACCAAAGAAATTAAATCTTTATTTGACTTCTTTACAACTAATTCACAGTTTAGAATTATTTATATATTTTTTAAACATCAGAAATTTATTAGTTGCTCAAAACATTACATTGATCTTGACATATCATATATCATACATTTGTTTCAAATGGGGTATGAATTCTTATTATTCCCACTGTACAGATTGCAGGATCACATTGGTTATACAGCCACGTTTATACATACTGCCATGTGTCTGTTGTATTCTGCTGCCCTTCCTATCCTCTTCCTGTCCCCCCTCCCCTCCCCTCCCTTCCCCTCTCTCTACCCCATCTACCGTAACTCATTTCTCTCTCTCTTTTTTTTTTCTCCCCTTCGCCTCACATCCTCTTATATGTATTTTTGTATAACAATGCGGGTCTCCTTCCATCTTCCGTGCAATTCCCCTTCTCTCTCCCATTCCCTCCCACTTCTTGTCCCTGTTTGATGGTAATCTTCTTCTCATGCTCTTCCTCCCTGCTCTGTTTTGAGTCGCCCCCCCTTATATCAAAGAAGTAGTATGCTGTTTTTAAATCCTATGGGTATAGTCTGAGAAGAGGGATAGCTGGGTCAAATGGAGGTTCCATTCCCAGATTTCCAAGGAATCTCCATACTGCTTTCCAGATTGGCTGCACCAATTTGCAGTCCCACCAGCAATGTATGAGTGTGCCTTTTTCCCCACATCCTCACCAACACTTATTGTTTGTCTTCATAATAGTTGCCATTTCTGACTGGAGTGAGATGATATCTTAAGAGTAGTTTTGATTTGCATTTCTCTTGATCGCTAGACATGATGAGCAATTTTTCATATATTTGTTGATTGATTGTATATCCTTTTCTGTTCAGGTTCTTGGCCCATTTGTTGATTGGGTTGTTTTTTCAGTGCTTAGCTTTTTGTTCTTTATATACCCCAGAGATTAGTGTTCTATCTGATGTGTGAGGGATAAAGATTTGTTCTCAGGTGTAGGCTCTCTGTTCACCTCACAGATTGTTTCTTTTGCTGAGAAAAAACTTTTTAGTTTGATTTCATCGCATTTATTGATTCTTGATTTTAATTCTTGTGCTAAAGGAGTTGGGGCCTAATCCCACATGATGAAGATTAGGGCCTACTTTTTTTTCTATTAGACATAGAGTCTCTGGTTTAATTCCTAGGTCCTTAATCCATTTTGAATTAAGTTTTGTGCATGGGAAAAGATATGGGTTTAATTTAATTTTGTTGCATATGGATTTCCAGTTTTTCCAGCACCATTTGTTGAAGATGCTGTCTTTTCTCCAGTGCATGTTTTTGGCACCTTTGTCTAATATAAGATAATTGTAATTTTGTGGGTCAGCCTCTGTGTCCTCTATTCTATACCATTGGTCTACCAGTCTGTTTTGGTGCCAATACCATGCTGTTTTTGTTACTATTATTCTGTAGTATAGTTTAAGGTCTGCTATAGAGATGCCACCTGCTTCGCTCTTCCTGCTAAGGATTGCTTTAGCTATTCTGGGTCTCCTTATTTTTCCAGATGAATTTTATGATTGCTTTTGCTATTTTTATGAGGAATGTCATTGGGATTTTTATCCAAATTGCATTAAGTGCAAAGTGCTTTTGGTAGTATGGTCATTTTGATAATGTTAATTCTGCCTATCCAAGAATTAATATTGTCAAAAGATATTTCCGTCTTCTAAGGTCTTCTTTAGTTTCTCTCTTTAGGGTTCTGTAGTTTTTATTGTATAGACCTTTCACCTCTTTCGTTGATTCCAAAGTATCTTATTTTGGGGAGGGTTATTGTGAATGGGGTAGTTTTCCTCATTTCCTTTTCAGAGGCTTTGTCACTGATATACAGAAATGCCTTTGATTTATGGGTGTTTATTTTATATCCTGCTACTTTGCTGAATTCATTTACTAATTCTAGAAGTTTTCTGGTGGAGTTTTCTGAGTCTTCTAGGTATAGAATCATCGTCAGCAAATAGTGTTAATTTAAGTTCTTTTTCTATACATATCACTCTGATTTCTTTCGTCTAATTGTTCTGGCCAGTGTTTCAAGAACTGAGTTGAATAGAAGTGTTGAAAGAGGGCATCCCTATTTTGTTCCAGTTTTTAGAGGGAATGCCTTCAATTTTTCTCCATTTAGAATGATGTTAGCCTGAGGCTTAGTGTGAGATGTGACTGTTTTAACTAAAGTCATCATGAGGTTATTGAGCCTCTTACTTTATAAATGGAAAATAATTGCATTGTCCATATAGTGTATTTTTATGCGTGGTTCTTGGGGTGTTTCATATTTCTGTCAGAGTACATTAGAGGTTAAAGAGACTTTAGTGGGAAAGAAATTGAAGAAGCCCTTAGAAGATGGAAAGATTCTCCCATATTCTTGGATAGGCAGAATTAATATTGTCAAAATAGTCATACTACCAAAAGCATTTATACAGATTTAATGCGATTCCTATTAAAATTCCAATGACATTCTTCATAGAAATGGAAAAAGCAGTCATGAAATTGATTTGGAAAAATAAGATGCCCAGAATAGCGGAAAAAAAAAAAAAAATCCTTAGCAAGAAAAGTGAAACAAAAGGCATCACAATTCCAGATCTTCAATTATACTACAGAGCACAGAGCTATAGTAACAAATGGCATGGTATTGGTATCAAAATACACGTGAAAATCAATGGTACAGAATAGAAGACATGAAGACAAACCCACATAAATAAAGTTATCCCATATTAGACAAAGGTACCATAAACATACATTGGAGAAAATAGCCTCTGCAACAAATGGTGCTAGGAAGACTAGAAATCCATACGTAGCAGAATGAAATTGAACCCCTATCTCTCACCTTGCACAAAACTCATTTCAAAGTGGATCAAGGACCTAGGCATTAGACCAGAGACGCTGCACCTACTAGAAGAAAAAGTTGGCCCAATTCTCCATTATGTCAGCTTAGGACCTGATTTCCTTAATAGGAAGACTCCTAAAGCTCAAGAAATAAAATCAAGAATCAATAAATGGGATTTTATCAAACTAAAAAGCTTCTTTGTGTGTGTGTGTGTGTGTGTGTGTGTGTAGAATCTTTAGTCTTTGAAAAACTATTAATGTCTAAATCAAAATTTCTTAACACACTGTCCAAGCTAAAAATATATTAGTAGAATAAATTTGACTTTAGATCACTATTTTACAATCCCATCTACAATTTTCCAGAATGGGATGACCCAGCATCCAGCAAGACATCTCTATGGCCAGTCCTTGACTTCACTCTAAAAAGCTTCTTTTAAAAAAAAAAAAAAAAAAATTTTTTTAGTTGTAGATGGACACAATATATTTATTTTTATGTGGTGCTGAGGATTGAACCCAGTGCCTCACATGTTCAAGGCAGGTGCTCTACCACTGAGCTATAGCCCGAGCCCTCTAAAAAGCTTCTTCACAGCAAAGGAAACAATAACATGAAATGAGAATCTACAGAATGGGAGAAAATATTTGTCACCTGCACCTCAGAGCATTAATCTCTAGGATATATAAAGAACTCAAAAAACTTCAAAAAAATAAGCCAATTAATAAATGGGCAAAGGAACTTAACAGACACTTCACAAAAGAAATATGATCAATCAACAAATATATGAAAAAATGTTCAACATTTCTAGCAATTACAGAAATGCAAATTAAGACTACATTGAGATTTCATCTCACTCCAGTCAGAATGGCACTTATCAAAAAGACAACCAACAATAGATCTTGGCAAGGATGTGGGGGGAAAGGTACACTCATACATTGCTGGTAGGACTGCAAATTGGCACAACCACTCTGGAAAGCAGTATAGAAATTCCTCAGAAAACTTGGAATGGAAACACCATTTGACCCAGTTATCCCACTCCTCAGCATATACCCAAAGAACTGAAAATCAGCATACTATAGTGATGCAGCCACATCAATGTTCATAGCAGCTCAATTCATGATAGCTAAGCTGTGGAACCAACCTAGATGCCCTTCAGTAGATGAATTATCAAAGAAAATGTGGTACATATACACAATGGAATATTAGCCTGAAAGAAGAATGAAACTGTGGCATTTGCTGGTGAATGGATAGCTATCATGCTAAGTGAAATAAGCCAATTCAAAAAACCAAAGGCTGAATGTTCTCTCTGATATACAGATGCTAATTCACTATAGGTGGGGATGTGGGGGGGTGGGGAGTGGAGGTTCACTGGATCGGAGAGGGGAAAATGGGGGGAATAGAGGGGAAATGGGAATGGGAAAGACAGTAGAATGAATCCAACATAACTTTTCTAAGTTCACATATGAATACATGACCAGTGTTTAACTTCATATCATGTACAACCCCAAGAATGGGAAGTAATACTCCATGTATGTATGATATATCAAGTCACATTCTACTGTTATGCATAACTAAAAAAGAACAAACAAAAAAATAAATGAGTACAAAAAGAAGACTTTAGTGGACTGGCTTAATAAGTCTTATATGAAATACTCTGAGCCCCCAAAACTGACATACAAACTTGAGCACTGGCAACTGCCTACTGTATAAGGGGGCTATGTGTGTGAAGCATTTGTTGTGGGATCTCATATTTTAGAACCATTAGAATTAGACCCCCTGGCCCACATACTGGGAAACCTTTTTCTCAGCTAACATGGAGCTGCTTTTATTCTCATTTTGATCAAGACCCAGAGTAAGGAGTACTTTTGACACCATACCTGTGTGTATACACACATACACACTCACATATAACATAGACACAAAAGTTTTCCAAACAATACTTCCCCTTACTATATATGATGATCCCTGACATTGTCTCTCTATATTTTTAGCATTGTTTATAATCAACTAATGATAGTTGCAGTTCTCCTCAGCAGGTGACTTCAGAACTCAGTAATAAGTTAGGTCCTAGAGTTTAGGAAAACTCCCATGTTGAGAGTTATAAGAACTAACAATTCCTAGAGTCCAAAATTAGTTTGATATCATTATGTACCCAAAGAAGAATTTGCCAAATATGAACTATTTATTAGAAGTTGTTTATGCTGTAAATACATTTCCCACTGGGGGAATTCATTTTTTAAAGGCAGGCCAATCCACAGAAGTAGCTTTCCATATAGTTCAACACACGAATAGAACACCAGGAGAGCAGCTTGGGGTTGGCAGCCAGCCAACTGATGCCCCTGTGTCTTCTATTATCTTTTTCCAGAGCCACTTAAAAAGGATGTTATCTTTCATACTAACAGATTAAAACATTAAGAAGCTTCCTGGGAAATGTGGTAAACCAAAAACAAAAAAAGTTCTTTAATCTGAACCTTTTTGTTCAAACAATAGGATTATTAAATATGTGATATTTAGAGCTTCCCAAGCCAGACCCTAGGAGAAGCATTTTCATCAATATGAGTTAGATCCATTTAGAAACATGCTATCTCCACCAATGTTCTGAAGGAGCTGGGCCTAGACTTATTACAGAGCACCTACATACAGGCTTTCTGTACTGGGCTTAGTAATTCTAATAATTACTAAATCTTATACCACTGTACAAAATACATGGTATATTTGAATCCTGGTTCCACTGAATTCAAAGCCCATGTATTCATCCACTTCTTAATTATTTGTTGTTGTTGATTGGGCAGAAGTAGTAGAAACGCAGTTACATGAAGAAGAAGTTCATAATACTGTGAATCCTTACTGAAACAGGAAATGGCAGATAAACCTGCAAAGTTGATATTCTTCCAGTTTTGATCAAATTAGGAAGAGTTCAACTCTAAATTCAAGATGGAAACTTTTGAATTTCCGAGATTGCACAAAATAATGAAAAGGAGCAGTGGAGGTATTCTCTCAGTGTGACCTTTACAGTAATTCCATGACTTGTCTGGCCTCCCATGCTTGACCTGAGTGCTGATGCTTTGTCCTTTCTCTCTCACTCCCACCTCAGATAATATTTAAATTGACTTTCAGTCTATCATTAGAATTTAGCACGAAACTTGAGAATTCAGTCAGTCCTCCCTTTTCTGGACAGGACATATTCAAACAATCTGGGGAGGATCGTAGGAAGATTCCCTTTTTGGTGTGTGCCTGAAAATTCTTAAGTGAATTTCCAGTAGATACCATTCTCTAATCTTATTAATCTGATATGACTGGTAATTTTTTTCTGTGAATTTGTTTCTTTTAAGTTTTCCAATTTATTGACACAAAGTTGTTCATCATTTTTTATTCTTTTTTTTTGGGGGGGGGTACCAGGGATTGAACCGAGGGGTGCTCTACCACTGAGCCACATCACGAACCCTTTATTTATTTATTTATTTATTTACTTACTTACTTACTTATTTTCAGACAGGCTCTCACTAAGTTGCTTAAGGCCTCACTAAGTTGCTGAAGCTGGCCTTGAACTTGCAATCATCCTGTCTCAGCCTTCAAAGCCATTGGGATTTCAGGTGTGTGCCACTGCGCCCAGCTTAAAAACATCATTTAAATGAAGGATAAAGGATATTTATTCTAGTAAACAGATACTTTGACTCCTCAATAGTGTGAATTTAATTTAATTTACAGATAATGAAAACATTATTCATTGCTGCCTCTAACTCTGAACATGGACGAATTATACCCAGAGATCATACATTCACAGTTTAGAACCCAGAAAAAAAAATGTCCAAATTGAGGAACTTGTTCAAAAATAGTTATGTTCTAAAGCAACAGTAGTGGGCTGCTCAAAGCTGGTGAATATTCATCTCATGTAGGACATTATAAATTGAGCACAGGGAAGGGTGAGTAATTGATGATGTCTTTGCCTAATACTTCCGATAAAAAGTTCTAATGATGTATACCATTTTTCCTTTTGGTAAAAATTTATTAAATGCCTACTGGGTGCAAAGACCTTCAGGAAACCAAAAGACAAGTAACTCTGGCCCCTGATCTCATATTTCCAGTTAGGAGAACAAGACGAGTAGAGAATTGTCTGAAAGTATGAAAAAGGTAAATAGAAAATACAAAATGTTCATGTGGATAATGTTATGAAGAAGGTTTTATCAGTTCAAAAAACAGAGGACAAACCCAGGATCACCCTAGTAAGTGGCACAGCTGAGATTCAAATCCAGATATGTTCTGCCCCAAAGTGTTGCTAAAAATCCCATAGATTAGGAGCCATGTGGTTTACAGAAAAGGGATTCTTTGTTGATCCTGTGTCTCAGACTGATAAGAAGGATAAAACATTTTATGATGACTTAAAACATCTGTACCATCCAGTGGTGATTTGAAATTATTAGTCTAGAGTGAGACATTTTTCAGCTGGAAGAGATGGTATTTTCCTGTCTCTGCCATCAGCCTCAAAGTCTGCCTTTAAAAGATACAAGTAATTGAGTTTTTTTGTTTTTGTTTTTGTTTTTAAGAGAGAGGAGGGGGAAGAGAGAGGATATCTTTTTTTTTTTTTTGTAGATGGACACAACACAATGCCTTTTTTTTTTTTTTTTGGTTTTGTTTTTCAGGATGTGATCCGTNACAACACAATGCCTTTTTTTTTTTTTTTTTTTTAATGTGGTGCTGAGAATGGAACCCGGTCGTGCCCGTGCTAGGTGAGCGCTCTACTGCTGAGCAACAATCCCAGCCCAGTAATTGAGTTTTATTATTTTTTAAAATATTTTTTAGTTGTAGTTGGATATAATATCTTTATTTATTTTTGTGTGGTGCTGAGGAATGACCCTCACACATATGAGGCTCTACCACTGAGCTACAGCCCCAGCCGGAGTTTTATTATTCACATGGATACCAAACCTCTCAGCATATTTTCAAGAAACAGAAAAAAAGAAAACCCAACTCAGTCTCACTGTATAAAATATAGCGCTCCACTTTTATTCTCATTAATACTGCTATCTGTATTAATGATGGTTTTTTAAATAAATTAAAATTTTTATTTGCAAGATAATGAATAACACAGGATAATTTAACATTCAAAAAAAAAAATAGGGTACCTCTTGCTTTATCTACCTCCATCCGCAGAAAACAGCTCCCCTTTGTCAAGAGTGTTTATCCCCACCATCTAGAGCTTTCTAGTTCCCTCTCCTTCTGTCCTCTAGAATCAATCAACATGTCTTGTCAAATCTTTTTTGCTCAGTTAGCCTCCTTCTTTTTCTGTTTTCTTGGTCCTTGCTCTCCTATTCCCAAGTTTGGATTATCAAAATATTATTCTATCTAGTCCCCTTCTCTCCAGACCTTCCCTCCATGCTGTGATATTAAATCTAAGAACTAGCAGTTTTTAGTTCTTTTTAGATATCCATGAGAGTAGAGTGTATTTTGACATATTATACATTTATAGAGTAAAACGTATTCTTAATTAGGATCCCAATTCTTGCAGTTGTACAATGTTGTGGTGTTATACTGGATGTGTATTCGTATACAAACATAGGAAAGTTATGTCTGATTCACTCTACTGTCTTTCCTATTCCCATCCTCTCTCCTTCTCTTCCTTCCCCTTTGTCTAATACAATGATCTTCTATTCTTCCCTCACCCCCTTATTATGTCTTAACATAAATAATGGTTTTGCTTCTAAATTTCCTTTTTGTTCAGGTGACTGTGTGGCCCCAACTGTCCTTCTCAATTTAATTGCTTACCTTTATTTGAATACCTGTTCCAGGGTTTCAGAAGAGCCAACATCACCATTGTCATCCTTATTTCACAAGGCAAATGATCATAAATATAGACTCAGCTGGCAATATGCACAGGTTTCTCTCCATGTGAATCGTGTGATGTAGAGGAGATGCTACAAGATTAACCCATTATGTCCCAGTGTCCCATAATACAGAACACCCCGAGACAAAACGGATTAAACACAGTCCACATGCTCTTTATTTATTTGTGTGTAATGATTTGGTAAAACAGTTAATCTGTCCTTTTGATGACAGAGAGTGTGAAAAAATAAAATGTACATAGATGTGGCTTGATGAAATATATATATTCCTGTGTTTTGAAATTATGTTTTTGTCATACAGTGAGAACAAAAATTTTTGAGAATTGATTTTTAAAACCATAGTGGAGATAAATATAATGTAATTTGACGTGCAAATGTGTGATTCGCATACCCTTTCTCAGAAATGAGTAAAATGTGGCCAAATATTTCATTTTTATATATTTAATTTTCTTTATCATATTCATCACTACTGGAAATGGTCTCTGTTTGCATACCTTTTCCTTCTCTGTCTCTTCTGCATTCAGATGAAACTCTATGAGGCAAGGGATGTAGCGTCTTGATCATTGCTGAATCTCTGGTATCTTGAATATTGCTTGGCACATAATAGGTGCTCAATAAATACTGAGCACCTGAGGCTGGCTTTGAATTCATGATCGTCCTGTCTCAGCCTCCCGAGCCACTGGAATTACAGGTGTATGCCACCGTGCCTAGCTCCTGATTTATTCATTATACAAGTTTCTGATATTTGATTATGATTATTTCCTCCCAGTATGTGTCTTGCCTATTATTTTTAAAGAATGTCTGGTTGTGCAGAGTAGTATAAATTGAAAAACATTTAACAAATTACTTCAGAAGTTCATATATATTATATATATATTTCTCACCTCAACTAGACTGAAGCCTCCAGCTTTACTAAGTGCCTTGTTATCAGATGGGATTAATACATGTCTAGTGAAAAGTTACAGATAGAGTACAAAGTTCCAGAAACCATGGCACAGTGGATAAACAGTAAACCCACTGGCTTTAGACTTAAGCAATCGTTCTCTTATTTCAGATGCTTCCTTCTTTTCAGTAAGCATGTTTTTAATTGCAATATAATTTATAATGGTGACACACAAATCTCAAGTGTATAGTTGATATGTTTTGATAAATGAATACATCCACACATAACCTACACACTAACCAAAACATAGAACTTTAAATCATTCCAGAAAATTCTCTTACCATTTTCTAGTCAAGTCTGCATTTCTATTCTCCTCTCTAAGCACTGCTGTTCTGATTTCTATGACTATTGGATTAGCTTTGCTACTGGGATAGAACTGAGGGGTGCTTTTACCACTAAGCTACATCCCCAAACCTTTTTTTAAATCTTTTTTTAAATTTGGAGACGGAGTGTTGCTAAATTGCTAGTGCCTCACCAAGTTGTTGAAGCTGACCTTGAACTTGTGATCCTTCTGCATCAGCCTCAGGAGTTGCTTGGATTCTATTAATATGCCACAATTTATTCATTCTCCTGTTGATGCACATTTCGATTGTTTCCAGTTTGGGGCAATTATAAATAAAATTATTTTAGGGACTGGGATTGTGGCTCAGCAGTAGAGCGCTCGTCTAGCACATGCAAAGCCCTGGGTTCGATCCTCAGCACCACATAAAAATAAATAAATAAAATAAAGATATTGTTTCCAACCACTTCCAAAAATAAAAATTAAAAAATGTTTAAAAAATAAAATTATTGGGCTGGGGATGTGGCTCAAGTGGTAGCGCGCTCGCCTGGCATGCATGCGGCCTGGGTTCGATCCTCAGCACCACATACAAACAAAGATGTTGTGTCCGCCGAAAAACTGAAAAATAAAAAAATTCTCTCTCTCTCTCTCTCTCTCAAAAATAAAATAAAATTATTTTAAACTTTCTTACATGTGAAAGAAAAGTGACCACAACACTCAGAGCAACCAAGAGATCTTTATTGCAGCAGTGCAACAGAGGAGAAAAGAGAGAAAGAGAAGAGAGAGAGAGAGAGAGAGAGAGAGAGAGAGACAGAGAAAGCAAGAGAGATAGCAAGAGAGAGCAAGAGAGAGGGGCCCGGCAGGAGGGAGTTTTTATAACCCAAATCTAATGAGGTCTCTGGGTCTGCAAGTTGCCTTGTTGGCACAAGGGGGGTTACGTATTTGGCCTTAAGCAGGGGGTTGAGTGTTCAGCCTTGAGTGGGGGCTTGGGCGTTTGGGCTTGAAGCAAATAGTTGATAAAGAACCAGACAGAGGGTTTGAGAGGCCAGGTAATCCTGCAGCTAACTTTGTTTGGCATGCCCTGCAGACAGCTTACTCAGCCTGTCCTGCACCTAACAACATGAATCTTTATGCATGTCTTAATTTCTCTTGGAAAAATATGTAGGAGTAAAATTGCTGGGGCACATTGTAAGTGTATGTTTATAAAAATATGCCAAACAATTCTTCAAAACATGTACAACCTACCAGCAATGTGTGAGAGTTCTAGTTTTTTCACATACTTGCACTTTGGTATTGTTAGTCATTTTAATTTTGCCATTTTAGTAGGTGTGAAATGGTATTCACTGTGTAGTAACTTAAAGTTTTCTGATGGTTAATGATGCTAAACATCTTTTTGTGAAATGTCTTTTCAAGATTTTTGATAGTATTTTCTCTGAGTTGTTCTTTAATTATTGGTTCCTGATTTCTTCTTCTTGTTTTTTATTTTTTCCATACTGGAGATTAAACCCAGGGGAACTTTATCAATGAGCCACATTCCCAGCCCTTTTTAATATTTTATTTAGAGACAGAGTCCCACTGAGTTGCTTAGGGCCTCACTAAATTGCCGAGGCTGGCTTTGAATTCCTGATCCTCTTGCCTCAACCTCCCGAGCCACTGGCATTAAGGTGTGTGCCAATGTGCCTGGCTCCTAATTTATTCCTTACATAAATTTCTGATATTTGATTATGATTATTTCCTCCCAGCATGTGTCTTCTCTGTTACTTTTTAAAGGATGTCTGGTTGAGCAGAGTTTTAAGCTTTGATGAAGTGCAATTTATCAAAATTTTAATGGATCCTGACTTAGAAATCTTTGTTAACCTTGAGGTTGCAAAAATGCTTTCCTATGCTTTCTTTTAGAATCTATATCTCAAATTATTTTTTTGTGCACTTGAAAGACAATTGAGTTTTACCAACCCTTTTAGGAGCTCTAAGAAATACAAATAAACTATAGCTATACGGGGATGCTACAATGAAAAATAATTGATTAGAACCAAAGTTTATTGCCTAAACTAGAAAGCTGATCTTGTTTGATAAAACATGCATTCAAATAACAAAACACTATGCAATTCTGAATCACTTGTATTATTGGAGAACAACATAGGCACAGATTACCTCACTTTGATCATTTCAGTACTGTTTTATATGGCTGCAGTTTTTCCTTTTTTTTTTTTTACCTCTATGACAATTATATTACATTTCATTTCATGTGTATACATCATAAGTCTAAAGAAGGTAACCATGAAGCACTTTTTGAGAGAAAGAAGAAAGCTAGTTTGAGATTGATTTTTTTTTTCCTTCATAATCTAGAAACAGAACAAGACCTGGCTGAAATGTTTATGTTCTATGTATTGATTGCCTAGGAATTTCAAAACAGTTCATAAAGATTTTTCTGGCTCAATATATATATATATATATATATATATATATATATATATATATATATATATATGGATATCTCTAATGTTAATTTATATCACAGAATTAAGGAAGCATGCGATTTGGATTCTGAAGACTTGGAGTTCAAATGTTCTTTCTGTAACCTGCTTATTACCACTATGAGTTTAAGCATTCACAAGCCTCATTCATAGCAGATGTGATGCTGAGCCTATCTGAAAATACCCAAGCCATGTGATACCTGTGTCAGACTGGTTTCACTCTAGGAAACTGTCTGCTTTGTTTTGGGAATAAGAGGGAATTTCTGAGTACACAGACTCTGTCAGTCAATCCTTTTCTCTCTTGCCAACAGTTGTTGGAATAGTGGCCAAATTGAGAAGCCTTGTTCCTTCTTTGCCTTCAACAGTTTATGAACTCAGGCTAAAATAAAAAAACAAAACAAAAACAAAAACTTTTTGGGGAGGCAGTGTTAAGGAGGAGGGCTGATTTTCTTAAATTACCATTTTTCATAGATTCTCAGATCCCATTATTGTGTGCTGTGTCCTGAGGCTACATCCTTCTACTAGCAAACCCAATAGTGGTGATTTTGTTAAAGCCAAACACATCTTCTACTGCAATAAATTAATGTTGTTAATTTGAATTTGTTGATCTCTACTTTTGTATTTAATTTGTAAATATGGTTTTGGTTTTAGAGTTGTATAACAGCTGAAAGAATGAGGAGTTTATGCCCAGTTTTCTGTTTAGATTTATCTAAATAATAGGTCACTGAAATAACACTGGAAGTCCAAGGGAGAACTTCTTTTTTTAAAGGGTGTCATAAAAATCACCTGTGAGAAATTCTATTCTAGTTTTTTTTTTTAAAGATTTCTTTTTTAATTGTAGATGGACACAATACCTTTCTTTTATTTACTTATTATTATTATTTTTTTAATGTGTGGTGCTGAGGACCAAACCCAGAGCCTCATACATGCTAGGTGAGCGCTCTACCACTGAACCACAACCCCATCCCCTCTATTCTAGTTTTTTTAACATTACATTGTTCAATAGTGCCATGACTCTAAAATTATGTTTTCTTACTATTTCTGTACACATTTGATACTTTAAAACCACTTTATATATAAAGATTTTTCATCTCAATAAATTTGTTGTGCTGCAAACCTTCCATTTTTTTCTGTATATATTTGATATTTGGTAAACATTTCTTTCAAATTCTTTCCTCCCCCTCCCCCCTCCCTCCTCCTCCTCCTTTTTTTAAGAATAAAAGGTTTATAAATAATCATCCTGGAGTGTAGCCTGACTCAGAAAGAACTTAAAACGTGTAGAGACATCAAGTCGGTGACCCTGTTAACTCTGACCAGCTTTCCGACTATAGATGTCTTTAAGCATGTATCATTCAATAAATGTAAAGTTTTTAAGAAAGTAAGATGAAAGAATTTTGATATATTTCTTCAAACTATAAAACTGAACATCAATTTACTATTAATAGCTTTGAAGTCAGAAATAGCGTATTGGAAAGACAGGCCATTAGAAGAAATATATCAAAGCATATTTTATTTGTAATTGGAAAATTTAACTCTACAGGCATGTCATTTTTTTGAGTGGAGAATGAATATAGTTTTTAATTACTTTTCAAAAGCTGTGAGAGAAAATAATTACAATCATAAACAAAAAGAAAGGTAGGTTTAGCAATAATCCCTGTGGGCTTTCTATTCCCTTCTTGGTTTTTGTCTTAGCAATACTAGAATTCTTACATGATTTCACACTATTTTCTTTTTGCACATCAGAAAATAGGGTGTCAGGAAATTCCTCGAAATTACTGACGTTCAGCAGGTTTTTATTCCAAAAAATACTGTATTACAGTTGAGGGTGAGAGTGCAATAACAGAAAGGAGAAAAAAAGAAAACTCCAGTTATTATACTAACATGCCATATTCCTTATTAATGATGCCATTTAAATTCGAGGCCTTCACTTACTTCCGTATGTGGAATACCGTAACCATATCAATACCAGAGGCTTTAACCTGTGGACTTCATTTCACAACGCGTAAGGCTATGACTCGAACAGCACAAATTTTACTATAATTAAAAATCGGAATGTTTGACAATAATGGAACATTTCTTGCATATAGGTTTGTCTGGCAGTTTGTATCGTAATAGGGGCAGAGTGCAGTATAAGGATGATTCTGCAAGTGGACGGTGTTAAGTACTCAAAACAAGCTCTCAGGCCAAACAGGCAGGCTTCAGCCGGTCCTTCAGTAGTGCGAATCTTAGGCAGCCTGGCACCTGCAACCGGCTCTAGGGCAAGACACCTGTGAAGAGGCGTGGCCCTGGTCAGCGTTTCTGCGCTCGGGAGTCCACTGCGCCTGCGCAGCTTTGGACACAGCCTTGAGTTACCTGAGGCGGGGGAACTGGGAGAGGAGGGGCGTGGTCACCCGACCAAGTTCTTCCGCTCCGGGTCCGGAGCCTGCGTACTACGGGTAAATGCGTGCTCATGCTCGCAGAGTCCCAGGCAACTTGGAGTGTGGTGTGGACAGTTACAGGACTGAGTAGTTGGGAGGGATCGCCCAGAGGAATCGCTCTGGGCGAACTTCAAAGCCTTCTGGCAAAAGGCCCCTACTTCACGGTGAAATATTGAGAAGAGTTCCAAATTTTTCTAGTAGGACCCTTGTACGATTCAGGGACTAGCAGGCCAAGGATTCCCAAGCTCGCAGAAAGACTTCTGAGAGACAGCCTGCGCGCGGCGTGAATTCCCAGCATGCCCTGCGGGCCGAGAGCTAAGGTCCAAAAACACTCTGCCCCAAGCCTGGGTGCCGCCAGGAGGCCACTTACCCGAAGTGCCACGGGCGTTCATTTGCATGTAACCCGACAGGTAAACTCAGCAGGTCCCAAAAATCACTGCCAGGAGCGGCCTAGCGACGCGAACACCAGAAGTGCGGATCTGGTGAAGTGGTTCCCTTACATTAAACTTTCCTAAACGTCCCGGGGTAGATGAGATGAGAGTAGGTCACCCTAAGTAAGAGAGGCGAGAGCCCGCCGTACTTTATATAGACTGTGTGCAGATTGAAGAGCGTGCTCGCTTCGGCAGCACATATACTAAAATTGGAACGATACAGAGAAGATTAGCATGGCCCCTGCGCAAGGATGACACGCAAATTCGTGAAGCGTTCCATATTTTGTGCAAACACAAAATACAACTTCACTATTTTATACGAGAAAACAGGCTCAAAATACAGTGGATAACACCCAATATTGAAATGTAACTTTCAAACAAAAATATTCCTGTAATTGATCTATGAAAAGAGAACAAAAAGGAATTACATTTGAAAAATTGTGTGTGACTATGTCCTCAGTACGTATCTCAAACATGAGAAAATGTCAGTGTGCCTCTCCCTGTTATTTAACTTAAAAGTCAGAAATTGAGTTATGATTTGTCTACCTAAGAGCACAAATTCCAGAGGCCCGGATAGTTTGGCTTTTTTGTTTGTTTGTTATTCACTTAGGAGATACCTGACATGCGAATTGCTGGATGGATTTTTACTAAATCATTGCTAAATTAATGAGTCCTTCAAAAGGAAGCAACATTATTTATTTCTTGAGTGACATCCACCCTCTTTCTTTCTCGGTCTGTGAAGCCGCACAAAAGCAAAGGTTATTACCAAGGGCTGGTATTGTCTGGATGAGCTCACTGTTGGCCGTTGCCTTGAATTGATTGAGGAGCTCCAGGACCAATAAAGTTTGGCTAAAAGCAGCAAGTTCATTAGGATCTGTTTTCACTAGTCTCTTTTTGTATAAAAAGGGCCATCAGAAAGGTCGGTTTACACATATCTGACGGATTCTGTTATAGGAAATATGATTTAAAGTTCACTGCTTAATTCAGAAGCAGAATCGGATAAATGGAAAATAGTATTCAGGTGCAGACAGAAGGATTATTTTCGGTAATAGTAACGTGAATAGGATGCTGTATCGATAGTAGGGTGCTTGGGCCCAAACACAGAGCAGGAGAACCAGACAGCAAGGAACCTGTAACTTCTTTTATCCTCACGGAAGTCTAATTTGGGAACTGCACAAAAATATGGAACGCTTCACGAATTTGCGTGTCATCCTTGCGCAGGGGCCATGCTAATCTTCTCTGTATCGTTCCAATTTTAGTATATGTGCTGCCGAAGCGAGCACGCTTTCTACCCTGCACACACTCTATATAAAGTACGGCGGACTCTCACCCCTCATACTTAGGGTGACCTACCCTCACGCCATCTCATCCACCCCGGGGCGTTTAGGAAAGCTTGCAGTTACGGAACCGCATCACCAGATTCGTACGCTTGGTGTTCGCGTTGCTAGATCGCATCTGGTAGTGAGGGACCTACTAAGTTTACCTGTCGGGTTACATGCAAATGAGCGCCCGTGGCACTTTGGGCCCGTGGCCTCCAGGTTGCACCCAGGCACCGGGCTGAGAGTTTCGGCGGTAGCGCTCCGCCCGCGAGGCATGCTGGGAATGCACGCTCCTGGCTGTAGAAAGCCCAGGGAGCGGGAAACTGGACGTCCCGTCAGGAGACGCTGCGCTGAGATAGTGGTTTGTGGGTTGCGCACATTTATAGCAGGTCATTTCACCACTTAAACTTAACTTCCTCTGATGAGAACATGGAGGAGAGAGAGGAGAGAGAGAGAGAGAGAGAGAGAGAGGAGAGAGAGAGAAAGAGAGAGAGAAGAGAGAGAGTTATCACCTGACCATTGTCATACCTATAAAAATTAAGGTAATTTCTTAATATTAGCTAATATTCAATCCATGTTAAATTTTTTATTTATTTCAAAAGATGCCACTTCATGATTGAATTTTCATAAGGACCCAAACAAGATTTCACGTGGTATTTGGTTGCTATGACTGTTAGGTCTGTTTTGTCTACTAATGGTCTCCATTCTGTTTCTCTTCATGCCATTGACTTATTGAGAAAACGGGATATTTGCCCTGTGAAATGCCTTTAATTTGGTCCATTTTTTAAGGATGTTGTTTGCAATGTTTCTTTTTTTTAAATATTTTTTTATTTTTAGTTGTACACGTTTATTTATTTTCATATGGTGTTGAGGTTTGAACCCAGGGCCTCGCGCATGCTAGGTGAGCGCTCTACCGCTGAGCCACAACCCCAGCCCCATTATTTCTTGAAAATATATAGTTAGGTATAAAGTCAGATTCCTGCTAAGTTATTTATATTTGCATATACAGGATACTGATAGGATATGCACTTGCTATTGCATCTCAGCAGGGAACATGAAATAGTGTTAGTGACGTGCAACCCTCACCAGTGAGTTCTGGTGGTATCAACAGCCCGATCCCTCCATTATAACATACTCATGAAATCTTTCACTTAGTGGCTTTAGAATACAATGATGAACATTGGCCAGGTAAAGGGTTTGTGTTGAATCCTAGGCTCATGAGTTACAAAGATGTAACCACAAGGTCTTTGGTGGCAAAGTTCTGTACTCCACGGAAGACACTTGAGAGAATAAGACCTTGAAAAGAGATTAAAATAAATTGTTCATGTTGAGACTCCGGATCACTGGGTCACCTATTAACAGGTGCTTTCCATAATGCAGGTTTTTTAGCTAACAAATTCCCTTTCTTACTTGGGCTAGGTTGAAGTTGTCTGTCTCCTCACTGCTGAGGTCTCTTCTGTAGACTTTTAATGCTGGTCCTGAGGGCTTAGGCCATACCTCTCCTGCACTATTATACTTTAGTTATACTGTCTTCCTGTCCAATCAAGTGGATAAACAGAAATAGCTTTGCTTTTCACCTGTACTCATCTCTGTTTGAATGTAGGCTGTGTTTCTTTTTTGGATATTTTCTGCACTTACATTACACATCATTTAGTAGGGCATTGTGCCAGGGGTATTCAAGTTTAAACATCTTGAGTTTCCTTACTCTGTTCTCTCATTTTTGTTAAAAATTGTCTTTTTTCAAACCATTGTCCTCCCCTATGGCCTTTTTGTCCTGTTTCTTCTTTCCTGTGGTTTACCTCCCTCATTACATTTTATGCATCACTAACTGAACATGTTTATCCAGATCACCTTATGCCTTTATTATTATGCTGATATCTTCACATTACACATTTGCAATATTAAAACACTATTGGTGGGCTGGGGTTGTGGCTTAGTGGTAGAGTGCCTGGCATGCGTGAGGCGCTGGGTTTGATCTCTGGCACCACAGAAAAATAAACAAATAAAACAAAGGTATTGTGTCCATCTACAACTAATATATATATATATCCTATTGGCTTATGATATTACTCAGAAATATTTAAGATCTCATATTTTCATTTTGACAAAATTAATTCTTGCTCTTATTACTAAGAATTTTCAATTACTTTCTTAGATGAAAATAATGTTCTTTATCATATCTCTTGGAAGTTATATAGGAAACTGAGGTAAAAGACTTTTTAGTTAAATATTTATCTTTTGTATCTTAAGATTTGACTCATTTGAGAAGGATAAATCTCAATTGCTAAATTGATTTTAGGAGACATTGATTTTCCTCAGTTTATCACATTTTTTAATAAAAAAGCTTTATTTTTATATTCTGGAAGATGTAGAGTCTATTAATAATAATTCCAACTATTTATATTTACAGTAGAATAAAACAACTACCATTTTTGAGTAGATAATAAAAACTATTATAATGCTTATAATCAGGACATTTTAGATCCAAGAAATGTGTCTCATTTTTCAGAGAAGAAAACTGAGGTGAAGATAAGTGCAATGGTATCCCTGGGCAGTACTGGCCCTGGTTTTACCATCTTCAGAGGCCAACTTCATTTGCTCTTTCTGTTGCATCACTCATGGTGTTACTAAGTCATAAGGTTTGCAACAATTACAGAGAAAAGAAAAAAGACTTTCCTGCCTGACATTTTACAGTCACATTTGAGTTCTCATTTGTCAACAACAGGACAGCACACACTGATAAATAGAAAGTCCATCTTGTTCTTTTGGCTTGTCAGCAGCCTTTCTTCCCTCTTCTCCTTTCTTTTTCTTCAGAAACTGTCCATCAGGGGAAGCTAATCTTGAATTCTCTACCCTGCCACTTGTTTTACTACTCCCTTCCTTTTATGGTCATAGCCTCTCCCTCCAAATAATTCACTCAGTGGCTCCCCAGGACTCCTTCTTAATGTCCCACCTGGAAATAACTACAAGGAGCTTTAAAAACTCATCAGGCTGGGTTTTATTTCTTCAGAGCTCTAGTAGTTAGCCCCATAAACTAAATAAAATATGCTATGGCAGTATTTCTCAAATTTGTGTAATGATAGATTCCCAGAACCTATTGTAAGCAAAAATAACCAACATGGTTTTGGTGCCATTATGGAAACACAAATAACTGGGACGAAAGCAGACCTCAAACATATCAGTGAGCTTTCCTTTATTCTGCAGGGGAGTCAATCAGGCATTGGAGGGGCTCATTTTCTGCGTAGGAAGGGGTTTGAGTTTCATAGTTTACAATGAGGATGATTTAATCATTGGAGACTGAATCAGAATGTGTAGATTTGTGTAGTCAGAAAAAGGTGTAAAAAGTCCTAAACTCATTGTCACTGGGAAAAGCTCAGAACTCAGTATTCACTGCTTATCCTCTTTCTCTGTGATTCATCGTTTCCCAGAGCTACAGTATTTGCTTTTCTCCTTTCAGGACTCTTTGGCAATGGGAAAGGATTAAAGTCCAGGGCCCAGCATATTTGCGCATGCCTGTAATCTCAGCAGTTTGGGAGGCTGAGACTGGAGGATCATGGGTTTAAAGCCAGTCTCCGCAACAGCAAGGTGCTAACCAACTCAGTGAGACCCTGTCGCTAAATAAAATACAAAATAGGGCTGGGGATATGGCTCAGTGTTTGAATGCCCCTGAGTTCAATCCCTGGTAGCAAAAAAAAAAAAAAAAAAAAGGATCCATTGTGGTTGGGAAGGGATGAGTGTTTGCTTTTGGTGGATGAACTCAGGAAGGGATGAAATATTGCTTTCTTTCTTTTCTTCGGGACCCATTGTTACTGGGAAAGGATTTACTGGGAGATGATTAATGATTCCCTTCCTCCTGCATCTTCCCTCATGTCAGACAGTTTTAGGGGGTTGTCATTTTCCATATCCTTCACCTATTGCTTCCAGAAGATCGGCCCATTTCAGTTATTCAAAGAATGATCTAGTATATCTTTCAGATGACCTATTTGTGTTCTATCATCTACTTAAAAATTTTTTTTTAGTTGTAGATGGACACAGTACCTTTATATTATTTATTTATTTTTATGTGGTGCTGAGGATCAAACATAGTGCCTCACACATGCTAGGCAAGTACTCTACCACTGAGCTACAACCCCGGAGCTGACATCTACTTTTAATGAAATAGAGTCACTCACCTGAGGCTGTTGTGAAATATTTTTTGTGCATTCAAGCCCTTTCAATGTAATCAGTTCCCTTAATTTGTAGCAGATAACCTCATGTTCTTTTTCACAGAATGAGGGAGAAAGATTGTAGTGATTTCTTATAATCACTACAAATTTACCTATGTAAATACTCACCCTGTTCCCTTCTTGTCTTAGAGGGGAGGTGTCCCACTCAGTTGTCCATTGCATTCATCTAAGAAAACCAGGCATACTTTTCATCATAGAAGCATACACAACTATAAGCTGCTTAAAGCCTAGACATATTTATCTTGACTTCCAAATGACAATAGAATTTGGCTGATTCTCTGTTTTTCTAATTTAAATATTCTTCTTTATTTTTTTTTTTGTGATCTGTCTTTTTTAACTTGTTTGTTTTTCTAATTTAAATATTCTTCTTTATTCTTTTTTGTGATCTGTCTTTTTTAACTTGTTTATTTTTATGTGGTGTGGTGTTAAAGATTGAACCCAGTGTATCACAAGTGCTAGGCAAACGCTCTGCCCCTGCCTCATATTACTTTAAAAAAATAATAATACCTTTATTTAATTTATTTATTTTTATGTGGTGCTGAGTCAAACCCAGTGCATCACGCATGCTAGGCAAGCGCTCTACCACTGAGCTACAACCCCAGCCCCCCTATATTACTTTTAAAGAAATTTCTCTAGCATCTATAATAAGATCTCTCTTTTTTCATTCCTAATGTTGGTAATTTGTACCTGTTTCTTGTTTGTTTGTTTTTTTTTTAGGTACCAGGGATTGAACTCAAGGGCACTGGTCCACTGAGCCACATCCCTTGCCCTTTTATGAATTTTATTTAGAGACAGGGTCTCACTGAGTTGCCTCGTTGTTGCTGAGGCTGGCCTTGAACTCGTAATCCTCCTGCCTCAGCCTCCTGAGCTGCTGGGATTTCAGGTGTGTGCCATCACACCTGGCTTTGTTTCTTGTTCTCTCTGACTGAAATTTTTATGAATTTTACCATATTTTAAAAAGACAGCTTTTAATTTCTTTTTTATTGTTCATTTTCTAGTTATTTATTTATGTTCTTTATTGTTTCCTTCCATTTACTTTAGATTTAATTTTCTCTTTTGTTTCTAATTTCTCATGGTAGAAGTTTAGATGGTTAACTTTAGACTTTTCTCCTTTTCTAGTATAATATTTATGTGATTTTGTTTTTAGGCACTTCTTTAGCCATTTAAATTTTTTTTTTTTTTTTTTAGCCATTTAAATTTTAATGTGCTGTGCTAATATATTCATTTGGTTAAAAATATTTACTTTCATTTTTTCTTTGTCACATGGGTTGTTTAGATGTTTGTTTGTAGTTTCAAATATTTCCATTTATCTTTATATACATTTTCAAATTTAGTTCTCTTATGGTATGCTTTCAATAACTTAAAATATATTGTGACTTGTTTTATGGTCCAGAATATATTATGCCTTAGTGAATGTTCCACATGTGCAGGAAGAAAATATGCATTTGATTGCTCAACCATTATATAAATGTTCATAGGTCAGGTTAGTTGATAACATTCAAATCATGCAAATTCTTACTGTTTTTTTGTATTTCTATTAATTCTTGAGAGGACTTTTGAAATCTTCAGCTGTAATTGTGGAAAGACAATTTTTTTAATACCTTCATTTTGTTTTTTTATTTTTATGTGGTGCTGAGAATCAAACCCATGTTGTGGTGTGGACTAATCAATAAAGTCAATAAGAGTATAAGCTTTAGGTATAGGTTATAGATTAATACTGGTTGTGTAAAGCAATTGCTATGGTAAAACTACCTGATCACTTGTAACAGTTCCCTCCTTGCTGAAGCAGCAATAATAGAGTCACTATGGCTATAAGAGCAAACAGGTATGGCTGTAGGGACTCCATCTCAGCTATTCTAGACTCCACCTTAGTTTTTCTGTTATTGCTCCTGTGAAGAGACAGCTGCAGGACCCATTTCTGAGAAAACAAAATGAAAGCTGTTTTCTGCTAAATTAAAAAAAATATATTGTTTTCTGTACTTTGTACCCCACAAAATGTATGCAACTCAGGATATGATTGTCTAACACCTGCTTAAACCCCAGATGCAGTTGTCTGAGTTGCTCTGCTAACTGCTGTTTTAGCTTCTGTGATTGGCTTGCTTGCAGGACACTAAGAAAAGTCCCTAAGCCGTGGTTTTTCTCCTTAAATTCCCAAGACACAGGCCAGAAAATTACTGTTCTTTCAGAGAGCCACTTGGACTCTGTTAGACTCACCCGCTGGCCAGGTATAATTGGTAAAATAGGTAAAATAAAAATCCGTCAAATTATTTCAAATTTGGAGTTGGTGTGTTTTCTGAGCCGTCTCCCCACAACACCCAGTGCCTCACATATTTGAGGCAAGTGATCTACTGCTGAGCCACAACCCCAGTCCCTGACCTTTTAGTTTTGACAATTTTTGCTGCATTTGGAATCTCTGATATTTAGGATTGCTATGTCTTCTTGATGAATCGATCTTGTTATCATTATGAAACATTTCTCAACAATCACAACTACTAAGATTAATCAAATGAATTTTGACGATCTAAAAAAACACCTCAAACAGAAATACAACTTATTTTTTGCGAAGTCACATTCTTTTTATCCTGCTTTACTTTGTTCATTTTGTTCTGCAGCAGCTGCATACACCACATATATATTTATTTGTTCACTCATTTTCTGTCTTCTCCCCCTAGAATAAATTTTCTGAGGAGCAAGACTTCATCTTTGTTGTTCACTGCTTTTATCTCATCTACAAAAAATGATGTCACAAAGTCTCCTTAGTACTTTCTGAGTGAATTAATGTGTAGGAAGGCCATACAACATAATATTTTTATGACTTTACCTTACTTACTCCACTTTAAGATGGCCTATGCTCACATGTGAGTCATTTCAGAAATAACTTTTGTATCCCTGTGTGCTTTCATGTTGCTCTATAGAAAAGCCAGTACTGTTACTGGGTGAAATTTCCTGGGTTCTAGTCTTTCAGGAAGAAAGATTTCAGTCAAGGAACACAAAGTAAGCACAAAGGGTTTTATTTACAGAAATGAAAGTACACTCCAGAGAATGTAGAGCTAGCCATATCAAGAGAGGGATGCAGCCTGGTATCTTCTGCTTTGTGGGCTTTTATGGCCTATTTGAGATCTTTTTCATCCTTTCTCCTGAGTTATTCATTTTGGGGTGGTTGCATTTGTTTTCACCTCGGTTTGATTCACTTTTGTCAATTTTCCTATGTTGGAACAACTTAAGCAACCCCCCAGCCCCACCCCTTGCATGCATAGCATAATGTAAATGATACCACGGTGAACTGGGATCACCCAAGGACTATATACTTCAGTCCTTATGTTCATGCTGTAGTCTCTCAGGCTGGCTGTATCCAGTTTTCCCCAGATTAGGAGGGAACTAATATGGGGAAAACTGGATATAAAGTGTAGTTCCTAGGTGATGGTAATAGCCAGTTGGGTGCCACTCAGGAGTGGAGCTGGATTTTTTTTTTTTTTTTTTTT
>NW_025999900.1:27052399-27057211 GCF_001458135.2 Marmota marmota marmota | reverse complement strand
TTTTTTTTTTTTTTTTTTTGTCTACCTCCCTCCCTTTGCTCAGTCTACCTACTGTCTGTTCAAAAAAAAAAAAACACCAGAAAAAAGTGTTGCCTTAGGTTCTTAGGGTCTCAGGAAGATGTTGGATAATCCATTATTTTAATTTTCTCTTTTTATCTTAGCCACCTCTATACCAGCTGAGATTAGTTCCTGAATCATTCCATAACAGTGCATCTGAATGACAAACGTGAGGTGAGGCCACAATGATCACAAATGATCAGGTGAGGCCCTGATCCCTCACCCGGGGCCCATATTATGAGTCTGCAGTTTCTCTTTCCTTGGGAGACTGTTTAGATTCTGGTATAAGATGACTACTTCTGTGTTCCATTCTTACTGCTTCTAGGAGTGACTCTATATATTCCTGGATCATAAGGCAAGTAGGAGTTAGTTTCTAATGCCAAGACCCCAGCTGCAAAAAGCATTTATTTTTCATATCTCCTTATCTGGTGGTTTCATTTCTCTTACCACTTTTGCTGGTTTAAACAGCAAAAAGTTTTTGTTTCCCAGGAAATTTTAAACTTCAAGTCCATTAGAAAAACTAAGGCTGCCTCCATTGTAGTATTTGATAATGTTGACTGCATACAAAACACTGATCAGACAAACTCTCTCTTTGATTTATTTCTAAAGAAAGAAAATATCCCTTTTTAATAAATCATGTTTTGTGTGAATCTCGTCCATAGCCTGGTTGTGCCAGGGCAGTGGGATAGATTGCAGACAGGACAAAGAAAGTGTTCAGAGGCAGCGTGGGAGACATATGGTTTATTAGGGGAACACTTAAAAAAGATGGGCGGCTCCTCCTAGGAGAATTCAGTGGTGACATGCTGACAGAAAGAATCTGTCCCTCACCATGTTTTGCCAAGCAGTGCCTCCTTTTCCCTCACAGTGTTTGGTCCAGTGGTGGCCAGCTGGACAAGTGATACCTATCCTTTTCAGAGTGCTCTCTGTTCTGTGCCTGTCCCCATTCAGAGAGAGGTTTGCAAAAGCAGTGATGTAATCAGCATTAGCTTGCTAATTAATTAATTTTCTCATATGACCAGCATTCCAAGTAGCAATTGTCCTGACACACACTTAGAAAGTAACTTTCTACAGATAACACTAATTTGCTCTAGTTCCTAGTGTGCATAAGAGAAAACCAGACTCCTTCAAGATAATATGTGTCTGGACTTTCTAGTCTAGGCTTGCTCTCATTGTTTCCATAACTTGGTTAGGTTTTTGGAAGGAGAAAGGGGACATTAAGGAACATGGTGTTTTACTATCCCCCTTTATTTCAGAGACAATATAGGGTGTCATGGAAAGATATTTGGATCCAGTGGTGGGAGATCAAATCCCAGCTCCAGCTCTTGGACAACTCATATCCTCTGGTGAAATAGGGATAATAATTATTATTTGTGAGAGCATCTGTGAGAAATGCTTGAGAGAGTGCCTTGTGCATTGTAAAGTATGGCAGGTGTATAAATTGCTGTTGTTGCATTGAGAAATTTTTTCATCTGTATGGCTTACATTGATTGGGTTTTTATTTTTATTTTTTTTTACTCACTTCAAGAAAAGCATTTGGGTGTTAGCTTCAGAGACCTTATCCCAAAGAGCACCTGCCTACAACTCTTTTAAGAGGAGGAATGTAAGCCAACAGCTGCTAGCCATTACCTTGGAAACTATATTTGTTTAAAAACATCACTAGAAAGGAAACAGTGTGACCTTAGGAAAAGCTCATTTGGGGCCAATCAAATTTTTTTCTCCCCAAACTTAAAAATATTAGGCATCTGTTAAATATGTTTCTTAATCATTTTTTTAAACACTTATCCATGGTTTTATTCCCATGGTTGTAGTTACCTGTAGTCAACAAGGATACAGTACAATAAGATCTTGAAAGAGATTAAGATTAAATTGCTTTTGGGCTGAGGCTGTAGCTCAGTGGCAGAGCGCTTGCTTAACATGTGTAAGGCACTGGGTTTGATCCTCTGCACTGCACAAAAATAAACAAATAAAATAAAGGCATTATGCTTCTCTACACCTACAAAAAACTTTTTTAAAAAAAGATTATATTACTTTTATTACAGTGTATATTCACATAACTTTATTGTTAGCTGTTAATATCTGTGTTGAATTTTTATATTAAACTTTATCATAGGTATGTATGTGTAGGAAAACAAGATAGCATATATAAGATTTGGTACTTTCTGCAGTTTCAGGTGTCCACTGGGATCTTAGAACATATCCCACAAGGGAAAGAGGGTCTGCTGTACTAAAAATCAAACTACATTAGGAGAATCTAATATCAAAACTGTTGGACTATGAAAAAGAAATCATTCATCTTAGAAAGATAGTAGTAAATGAGGAAATAGTAGTTAATATAACCTAGTTTTTTGATCTTACATATTAATTAAATATTAAAAGGATCTTGCCTGGGGATGTGGCTCAGTGATAGAATACTAGCCTGGTGTGTAGAAGGCCCTAGGTTTGAGCCCCAGCACAGCAAAAAATAAAATATTAACAGGATCTTAATGCACAGGCCTGTATCAAATATTTCTTAATCATTTTTTTAAACCCAAAAGTTATGTACATTTGGGTCATCCTTTTTTTTAATATTTAGTTTTTACTTATAGGTGGGCACAATATCTTTATTTTTACTTTATGTGGTGCTGAGGATTGAACCCAGTGCCTCATGCATGCTAGGCCAGCACTTTACCTCTGAGCCACAACCCCAGCTCTTGGGTCATCCTTCTTAAGTACATGGTGAAGATTAGAGAAGATTCACTATCACTTTGGGTAAGACTTAAATGCCTTATTACTTGTAGTTACTGTTGGCCTATTGGCCTTTGTTATTGTGAATATCAACAGGCTCAGGCTGTATTCTTTTATTCTTTTTTCTTTTTTGATTTTATTGGTGCATTATAATTTTACATAACACTTGTTGTTCATTTTGACATAATTATGCATGAAATTTAATTTATTCCATTTTAGTCCCCAGTGCTCCCCTTTCCCTCCCCTTCTCCATCTCCCTTTCTCCCTTCTTCTAGTCTACTGGTCTACCTTCCATTCATTTATATATTTTAAATGGTGCTTTATAGGTATACATAAGGTGTAATTCACTGTGGTATACTTATACATGGACATAGCATAATTTTGTCAAATTTATTCTGCATTTCCTTTCCTTTCCTGTACCTCCTTCTTCCTCTTACTCAGTTGATCTTCCCTCTGTCTTTATAATATCCAACCTCCTTGCCTTTTTTCCTCCTTAGTTTTCTCTAGCTTCTGCTTATGAAAGGAAACATTTGATCCTTGATTTTCTGAGTCTGGCTTATTTTGTGATGTTCTCCAGTTCCATCCATTGACTGGAAAATGCCATAATTTCATTCTTCTTTATGGCTGAGTAAAACTTCATTGTGTGAATATATACCATATTTCCTTTTTTTAAAATTTCTTTTTTTTAGTTGTATTTAGACACAATATCTTTATTTATTTTTATGTGGTACTGAGGATTGAACCCAGTGCCTCACATGTGGAAGACAAGCGCTCTACCACTGAGCTACAGCCCCAGCCTTATACCGTATTTTCTTAATCCATTTATCTATTGATGGGCAATTGGGCTGGTTCCATAGCTTGGCTATTGTGAGATGCACTGCTATAAACATTGATGTGGCTTAATCATTATAACATACTGAGTTTAATTCTTTTGAATAAATAATGAGAAGTGGGATAACTGGATCATATCGTGGTTCCATTCTGGTTTTCTGAGGAATTTGCATATTACTTTCCAGAGTGGTTGTATTAATTTGCTGTCCCATCAACAATGTGAGTATACCTTTTTCCCTACATCCTTGCCAGCATTTATTCTTATTTGTATTCTTGATAGTTGCCATTCTGACAAAAATGAGATGAAATCTCTGTGTAGTTTTGATTTGCTTTTCCCTGATTGTTAGGGATGTTGAACATTTTTTCATTTGCTTGTTAGCCATTTATGTTTCTTCTTTTGAGAAATGTCTGTTTAGTTCTTTTGCCCATTTATTGATTGGGTGATTTGTTTTTTGTTGTTAAGCTTTTTGAGTCTTTTATATATTCTGGATATTAATCCCCTGCCAGAGGAATCAGATTTTCTCCCATTCTATAGGCTCTCTCTCTTTACACTCTTATCACTTCCTTTGCTGGATGGAAGCTTTTTAATTTGTTACTGTCCCACTTAAACTGATTCTTGGTTTTATTTCTTGTACTTTCAGGGTCTTAAGTCAGTACCTGTGCCAATATGTTGGAGTATTGACCTTATGATTTCTTCTAGCAATTGCAAAGTTTTTGGTATAATTCTTAAGTCTTTAATACACTTTGATTTGACTTTTGTACAGATTGAAATATAGGGATCTAGTTTCATTTTTCTACATATGGATATCGAGTTTTCCCAGAATTTGTTAAAAACAATGCTATCTTTTCTCTAACGTATATTTTTGGTACCTTTCTCAAGTATCAGATGACTATGTGGGTTTGTCTCTGTGTCTTCTAGTTCTGTTCCATTGGTCTTCATGTCTATTTTGATGACAATACCATGCTGTTTTTGCTACTGTAGCTCTGTACTATAATTTGAGATCAGGTATTGTGATGCCTCCAGCATTACTCTTCTTGCTTAAGATTGCTTTGGCTATCTGGGGTCTTTTATTTTTCCAAATAAATTTTAGGACTATTTTTTCTATTTCTGTGAAGAATGTCATTGATATTTTGATAGGAATTACATTGAATCTGTATAACACTTTTGGTAGTATGACTTTTTTTTTTTTTTTTGTTTTT
>NW_025999900.1:26998443-27049450 GCF_001458135.2 Marmota marmota marmota | reverse complement strand
TCTTTTTTTTTTTTTTTTGGGTACTGGGTACTCAAACACTGAGCCATATCCCCAGCCCTATTCTGTATTTTATTTAGAAATAGGGTCTCACTGCTTACCACCTTACTTTCGCTGAGGCTGGCTTTGAACTTCCCATCCTCTTGCTTCAGCCTCCCAAGCCAGTAGGATTACAGGCATGTGCCACTGTGTCTGGCTAGTATGGCCATTTTTACAATATTATCTGCTTATCTAAAACATGGGATGTCTTTCTATCTATCTTCTAAGGTCTTCAGTATTCTATAGTTTTCATCGTAGAGTTCTTTCACTTCCTTAGTTAGATTAATTCTCTATTTTATTTTTGAAGGTTTTTCTGAATGGGATAGTTTTCCTGATTCTTTTTCTGCAGAATCACCATTAGAAACTTTTTGATTTGTGAATATTGTTCTTGTATCCTGCTACTTTGCTAAATTTATTTGTCAGCTCTAGAAGTCTTCTGGTGGAGTTTTTTTTTTTTGGGGAGGGGGTCTTTTGTATAGATAATTTGCAAACAGGTAATTTGACTTCTTCCTTTCCCATTGTATCCCTTTAATTTCCTTCTCTTGCCTGATTTCCCTGGCTAGAGTTTCAAGGACTACATCAAATAGGAGTGATGAGTGGACATCCTTGTCTTATTCCTGACTTTAGAGGAAGTTATTTCAATTTTTCTCTGTTCAATATGTTGTGGACTTGTCATATATAGTATTTATGTGAGTTTGTCTCATATATACTTTATAATGTTGAGGTAAGTTCCTTCTACCCCTAGTTTCTTCAGTGTTTTTAATATGAATATGTGCTGGATTTTATCAAAGGTCTTTTCTGCATCTATTGAGATAATGATATGACTCTTGTCCTTAATTCTATTTATGTGGTGAATTATATTTATTTATTTGTAACTCTGTATCCTTGGGATGAAACACCACTTGATCATGGTGTACTATTTTCTTGGATGAATTTTTGAATGTATTTTCCTAATGTTTTATTAAGGATTTTTGCATCTGTGTTCATCAGAGATATTGGTCTATAGATTTTTTTTCCTTGATGTGTCTTTGTCTGGCTTTGGATTAAGGGTCATTGTGGCTTCATAGAATGTATTGGGGAGTGTTCTTTCCCTTTCAGTTTCATGGACTAATTCAAGGAAGATTGGTCACACTTGTATTCTTGGTCAGCTGTAAAGCTGTCAATGCAATCATCCAGAACTTTAGAGGGAGAAACAAAACAAAACAATATCTAAGCATCTGGTAGTGTTTCTGCTAGAAACTCCCCTATCCTTGTGATAATGTATAATTCTGGTGTAGGCTAAGTTTGTAAATTCCTTTTTTTTTCTGTGTCTTTTATTGGCTACTCTTTGTCCATGACCCATAACTGTTGAGACCCTCAAGCTTTAATGTTTGGATCTTTCTTCCTTTTCAATAACTAGGTAAGCTTAGCTGCTCAGGATTTGGTCTATACAGTGTGCATATCTACATTTCTGGTTAAGTAGGTAATATACTCCATTTTGTTCAGTTCTTCCCTTCTCTGAACTCCCATTCCTTCCTCTCTACCCCTGAAGATTGTAATTTAGTAGATCTGGAAAGAGCCCTAGAATCTCTATTTTAATAGGCACCCAAAGTATTTTGATTCACGGTTCTGTAGGCTACCTTTTGAGAATCACTGTGTTCTCTAGCTGCTGGCCTGGATTTTACCCCCACCCCCTTTATCTCACATTCAAGGCACCTAAAATTAACCTTTTATAAATAAATGTTTCTCTTCCCTATGTAATACCTAGACCAAAGTTTTACAAATGCATTGTTGTCTTCCTCTATTTATTCTTCTTTCTCCTTCCCTCTCCCTTTTCTTTTTTTTTAATATTTATTTGTTAGTTGTAGTTGGACACAATACTTTTATATCACTTATTTATTTTTATGTGGTGCTAAGGATCGAACCCAAGGTCTTGCACGTGAGAGGTGAGCACTCTACCACTGAGCCACAACCCCATCCCCCAAAATGACTTTTTTTTTTTTTTTTGTGGTGCTGGGGATTGAACCCAGGGCCTTATGCATGCATCCAATTGAGCTATATCCCTAGCTCCTTTTTCTTTCTTACCAAGTTATTCACTAAGTCCAGTTGGCTCATTCACCTTAGTCTTCAGTTACTTTACATCTCATTCTCATGGTCTTCTGAACCCCCCTGCCACTCTCATGACCATATATCTTGACTCCAGAAAGTCTAGATGACTAGAAATTCTAGCTTCTTTTTTCCCTGCTTGACTCCCTTTTGCACATAGTTGACTATCATTTGCATAAACCCATAATGCTCACCTTCTCAGGAAATACTTGTGATTCTGTCTCCCACATCAGAAGTAAACATCACTAATTCTCCGTCACCCACATTAGATTTTTTTTCTAACAGCTGTGTTCTCATGGCTCTAAAATATCTCCTGCTGTCCATTATTTAGACATAATTTATTTATCTTGCCTTTGAGTCTGAAAATATATTTATTGCAGACTTTAATGACATAGAACTTACTTGTAAAGGATAACTTTTGCTGTATGGGCTACATTATTATAAATTTCTTTCTATAGGTGAGGGTTAGAAAGGAAATCAAATAGACTTGATTGGAGGAGGACTTTGTATTTTTCTATTTTATCAAAGTTAAACTTCTCCTTGACTGCTTTTTTTAGGTTAAATTGAATTTCTCCTGCTCAATGAATTTTGACCTTGAACTTTTTTTTAAAGGAAATGGAGCACCTTTTAATACTGTGTCTGTTGGCAAAATTTCCCTAAAGTTGGATGACCAAAATTTTAACTTGATAATATAGGTCGATTTCAACAACTTTAAAAATATTTCCTGCCACTTCTTATTTAGTTAAACTGAGCACTTCTTATTTAGTTAAACTGAAACTACTAAAGACAAAACTTTGACAAGTCATGAAATTTAGAATCAATTATACAGAAATTTAGGAGAGATAACTGGTCACTATTAAAACAGATGTTTTGCTGTAGTTCTTTGTTCTAGTTCTTCAGTATCTCTGGTAGCCATGGATTAGCCCGCATTGGAATTGGTTTAAGTAATTGATAAGTCAACATGTATAATTATATGTTAATTTCTTAGCTTATATTTATTTTCAGAGAGCACTTATCATCCAAGTTGACTGCTATCCAACACTTCAAGAAAGACTTTCACTTTTCATTCAACCTTTTTTCACCATAGCTGCTAGTTTTTTTTTTTTGAGAGAGAGCACAATCTTCCCTCAGAACTGAAGGGACCATTTGAAGAGGTTGGTGGGATGGTCTGCAACCATTGGCTCTCTTAAACATGCCTGAAAATTTTCATGCAAATTGCACATAGTAGCAGACAGGAGCTTATTAGAAGAGAAAGAAAAAGGGAAAAAGGGAGAGAGGGAGAGAGGAAAGGGACAGTACATCCCTCCTGCCCTACAGGGTTTTTTTTTCTTTTTAATATTTTTGTTAGTTGTACGTGGACACAATACTTTTATTTTATTTATTTATTTATGTATTTATTTATATGTGGTGCTGAGGATCGAACTCAGTGCCTCACATGTGCTAGGCAAGTGCTCCACCACTGAGCTACAGCCCCAGTCCTCCAATTTTATTGGGGGTTCCAGGGAAGTTTCTAAAGAGTCCTGCTCAGATCCACCTTTTGAATGATAGGATTGCATCAGACTTTCAGATTTCCATTGTGCATAGTCTTATCTCATAGAGGGGAAATTTTACTATTATAATGACATGCTAAAGATCCAAGGCAACCTGTTACCTTGGCCCACACAGACTGGTTCTAATTGGAAATTTGCTTCTAATTATCTCATATCCCCCAGTCATGGAGTCAGGTTTATATAAAGGTCACAAAAGTCCCCTCTTCAGGGTAACTTGTTTTCTTTTTATCAGCAGGGAGAGGTCTTTGGGCCTGCATTTCTCCTGCAGATAACAGGTTGTTTGCTGAGGAATATAGTATAACCTACTGACTTAAATCAGGACAGGGTCAGAGTGGCCTCAGATAAATTGCTTAAAAAAAAAAAAAGTGGCAGTCAGCACAGAAGGCCCAATCTATAGAACTAGATTAATCTTATGTTCCCAGTGCTCATGTCTGTCTGCTACCTATAAGTGTGACCATGTACTGTCCAAAATTCAGATGTTTAAATTTAATGATCAGTGTGATGATATTAAGACCAATGTGATTCTGCAACCTGTACAGTCAGAAAAATGAGAAATTATACCCCATTTGATTCAAATGTATGAAATGTCAAGATCACTGTACTGTCATGTGTAACTAAAAAAAAAAAAAAGAGGTCAGAAGTTTAAGAGGTCAGGTCAGGAGGGCTCCTCTGCTCATGAATGGGATTAAGTGTTTTTTGAAAGGGCTTGATGGAGGGAGTTCCCTTTTTGCCTTTCTGCCTTCTGTCATATGAGGACACCCTTCAGAGGATGCAGCGTTCAAAGTGCCATTATAGGAGCACCCTCACTCTCACTAAACAACTGACTCTACCAGTGCCACATCAGATAATTTCTAGGCTCCAGAAATGTGAGAAAATAAATTTTTGTTCCCTTTAAGTTACCTAGTCTCAGATATTTCATTATAAAAGCATGAAACAAACAATGGCATAATACCCTTAATATTGTCTTCTTCCTGAGAGTAACAGAGGTATACTGAATTAGTTGATCTTAAAGATTCTCTCCCTTTTCTCCTGTCTGGTTAAGGTAGCCAGTGTATGTATTATTTAAGTTCCTTATGTGATTCTAAAAGCATGACCCATTCAAGTTTTGGATGTGAGGTTTTCCCCAAAAGCTCATGTGTGAGACAATGCAAGAAGGTTCAGAGGAGGAATGATTGGTTCTGAGAGACATAACCCAATCGGTGAATTAATCCCCTGATAGAAATTAGCTAAGTGGTAACTGAAGTGGAAGGGTGTGGCTGGAGGGGGTGGGAATTGGGGGTGTGACTTTGAGGCATATATTTGTATCTAGCAAGTGGAGACCTCTCTTTCTGCTTTCTGATAACCATGTGAACTGCTTCCCCCACCGCACTTTTCTGTGATGTTCAGCCTCACCTTGAGCCCTAAGAAATGAAGTTTGCTGTCCATGGATTGAGACCTCTGAAACCAGGAGCCCCTAAATAAACCTTTCCTCCTTTACAGTTGTTCTGGTTGGGTCCTTTAGTCACAGCAGCAAAAAAGCCGACTAAAACAGACAATACCTTTATTTAATTTACTTATTTTTGTGTGGTGCTGAGAATCTAACCCAATGCCTCACACGTGCTAGGCAAGTGTTCTACCATTGAGCTACCATTGCTTGGCTTTTTTTTTTTTTTTAAATACCAGGGATTGAACTGAGAGGCACTTAACTACTGAGCCATATCCTCAACCCTTTATGTATTTTATTTTGAGACAGGGTCTCACTGAGTTGCTTAGGGCCTCGCTAAATTGCTGAGGCTTGTTTTGAACTGGTGATCCTCCTGCCTCAACCTCCCCAGCCACTGGGATTGCAGGCATGCGGCCACAGTGCCCAGCATGCTTGGCATATTTTTATATTTTTGTTCTTAAACCTTTGATGTGATTTTTCAAAGTTATATTTCTCATAAATAGCATTATTTGGGTCTTAAAAATTGACCCAGTCTCATATTGCATTTTAATGTGTGTTTAGTCTTGGGGCTGGTGATCTTCTTTTTGTAAAGGGCCAGGTAGTAAATACATTTGCTTTTATGTGTCATACAGTCTCTGTTCCAACTTTCCAAAGCAGCCATAGATCATATGTAGGTGAATGGGCAGGGCTGTATTTGGCCTACCAATCATGCTTAATCTATTTACATTTTTGTGATTGACAATGTTTGGACTTCTTTCTATCATTTCATTTTGTGTTTTTTTAATATTTATTTTTTAGTTATAAATGGACACAATATTTTTACTTTATTTTTATGTGGTGCTGAGGATGGACCCAGTGCCTCACGCATGGTAGGTGAGTGCTCAGAGGTAGAGCCACAACCCCAGCCTAAGTAATGTGTTTTCTGTTTACCATCTGCATTACTTAGGGCAATGCTGACTGAGATTATAGATGATTCTGAAGACCTCAATGGCTCAGCACAGAGAAGTATGCAGTCATGTATCACTTAATGAAAGGGACATGTTTTGAGATAGCAGTTTAATCATTGTGCAAGTATACTCACACAAACTAAGATAGCTGCATTGTCACTAGAGAGATATAATCATAGGGACCACCATTGTATACATGGTCTGTCATGGACTTAAATGTCATTATGCAGTGCATGATTGTATATTTTATCATGTAAAATCCATCAATGGCATAGCAGGGATTATTTGCTCCCTGTAGCCATTCAGGAATGCAAGCTACTTTCATCTAGTGGCTCTGCCACACCTTACATTTACCTTCCAAGAGTGGAGAAGGCATATGTGCTTTTTAGCCATATCAACTTAGAAGTCCTTTATATCACTTTTACACATTTTTATTTTTTAAATTATTTATTTAATTATTTTAAATTATTTTTTAGATTATTTGTTAAATAATTTATTTATTTGTTCTAATGTGTTATACATGAGAGTAGAATGCATTTCAGTTCATAGTATACAAGTGAAGCACAATTTTTTGTTTCTCTCATTGTGTACAAAGTAGAGCCAGTCACATTTGTGTCTTCATACATGTACCTAGGGTAATGATATCCATCTCATTCCATCATATTTCCTTCTCCCATGCCCCTCCTTCCCCTCCCGCCCCTTTGCCCTATCCCANATTAGCATCTACTTACCAAAAAAAAACAAAAACATTCGGACTTTGGTTTTTTTGAGATTGGCTTACTTCACTTAGCATGATATTTTTCACCTCCATCCATTTACCTACAAATGCCATGATTTTGTTCCCTTTTAATGCTGAGTAATATTCTATTGTGTATATATACCACAGTTTCTTTATCCATTCATCTACTGAAGGACATCTATGTTGGTTCCACAATTTAGCTATTATGAATTGTGCTGCTATAATCTCCAGGATATATAAAGAACTCAAAAAACACTAAAAAATTAAATAACCCAGTCAATAAATGGGCTAAGGAACTGAACAGACACTTCTCACAAGAAGATATACAATGAATCAACAAATATATGAAAAAATGTTCAACATCTTTAGCAATTAGAGAAATGCAAATCAAAACTACTCTAAGAGTTCATCTCACTCCAGTCAGAATGGCAATTATTAAGAATACAAGCAACAGTAAGTGTTGGCAAGGATGTGGGGGAAAAGGCACACTCTTACATTGCTGGTGGGACTGTAAATTGGTGCAACCTCTCTGGAAACTTGGAATGGAACCACTATTTGACCCAGCCCTCCCATTCTTCGGTTTATACCCAAAGGTCTTAAAAACATCACACTCCAGGGCTTGTGACTCAGTGGTAGAGCGCTTGCCTACCATGTGCAAGGCTCTGGGTTCGACCCTCAGCACTGCATAAAAATAAATAAAATAAAAATATTTTAAAAAAACCCATCATACTTCAGTGACACAGCCACATCAACATTTATAGCAGCACTTCTTTCTTTTTTTTTTTTTTAATGAGAACTAGACATACCATCCCACCTAGAATCATGAGGGGCCTGGGAAATGTAGTTTTTGGTATGGCAGCCACTTCCTAACAGCAGTCTTTCACTGTGGTGGAATAACACATACCTTTGGCAGACATCTGGATACTTCTGTCACAGCCACCCAATTTTTTGCTGTTCCTCCCTTCCCTGTATGGTATTTCCTGGGATTGACATTTTCCCCCTATTTCTTTTCATTTGTTTTGTTGGCGTGGAATATATGTGATGTATTTTTTTGTTTTGTATTAGAGGTCGTTCTCAAAATTCTAACATATACATAATTTTTGAAATTTCTATAAAGCCTATGTGTAGTCAGCATTTCTCTTCTGTAGATAAGAATTTCTTGATTATTCTTCTCCACAAACCACTGCTTTATACATTTTCTTATTACTATCTAGGGTTTTTATTTCAAAGCTTTGTTTTAAAAGTCACAAAAAATTATTTTCATAGTTAAGAATTAAATATACTACTATTATTCTTTTCTAATTTCTTTGCTTATTGCCTTCTGAATTCTTTCTTGCTAAAGTACATTCTTTAGTTTTTTTTTTTCCCCATGAAAATTTGTGAATTCATACGTGTACCTAGGGTAATGATATCCATTTCATTCCATCATCTTTCCTTCTCCCGTGCCCCCCCACTCTTCTTATACCTGAATAGTTGGGTATAGAATTCAGAGTGGATAATAATTTTCTCTGGTATGTGGAAGATCTTGTCATGACATGGAGGTCCAAGGACATCTCCTCCTAGAGCTCTACTCAGACCTTCCTGGTTTTTAGCCACATTGCAGAAAAAAAGAATTTAAGGATGTAAATCAGTATGAGTAGCAGAACAAGAGATTTATCATAAAGGGACAGTACACACTCAATAATGGGAGTGTAGGGGAACTCAGGGAAGTGAGAGGGAGAAAGGGGTAAAGGGGGGGGGAGTGAGGGAGGAGGTCATGCCATTTTAGGCTGGGGTTCTAATATTTATAGAGAAGCTGGGGGCTGGAGTAGAGGTGGACTCAGGGCAGGGTTATACAGTTTGTCACCAGTAGTTTCCTTACGCTTGAGCATTGCCTTCCCATGTTTTAATCCTCCTTAGTTTTTCAGATTGTTTTTGCTTTTTCATCAACCAGTCAGCAAGCCTCAGGCAAGGACTGCAACTAGTTTGCTTGCAAGTAGTCTGTTTTGCATTCCAAGGGTTCATGGGCATTTCCCTTTTGAGACTCAGTGCTCTCTGTGCCCCTGAATTCCTCTTAATACTGCTCCACTTTCTTTTGGAATTAATTGTTGCTGGTGATAAATCTCTTGTCAGTCTGATTGTCATTCCTTTGTAGGAATCTGTCTTTTCTCTCCAGTAGCTTTTGCAATGTTCTGTAGTTTGATAACACACTGGGGTTGTGGATTTATCTTTATTGATTCATCTTGCCTCTCAGAATGCATTTTCAAACTGTGTACTCATATTTCTTCAATTCTTGAAAATTATTAGGTACAGACCCTTTGAATATTGCTTCTCTTCCATTCACTCTTTGTTATTATGGAACTGATTTAGGTGTATTTTGAAGCTTCTCAATAAAGTCTCTGTGTCTTTGAACTTTCATAATTTTTTTCCTTCTCAGAAATATGTGCTCAGCATAATTTTTCAATTTCCTATTCTTTCTTTAAGTGTATATAGACTAGAGGTGCTCTCTTATCTGTTATTAAGTTTTCAGTTTCTGTATTTTTCTTTTATTATATCTTGCATCCATCTCCTCTAATTTCATTTGTGCCTGTTTTTGTTTCACTTTTCAAATGAATATTATTCCTTCCTTTACCTCTGTGAGGATCCTGAAAATACATACACCCTTTTTAGATTACTATTTCCATTGTGTTTGTAATATCAGCTGACATTTATTGCTTACTTTTCTTCCTTGATTCTCTCTCTTCACTTATCTCTTTGAATGGTTGTCTCTACTTCAAGCCCCCAGGAGCCACACATCAGAGTTGAATATTATATAGGTTGTGTGGACTCCTGTCATCTGTGAAACGGAATACATTACAGGCCCAGTTTTTGCATTTGTGAGCAGTTTACTAAGGGCCCTGTCAGGTCATCTTGATTGATCAGGTCAATTTCCTCCTGTATCCCTAGTTTGTAGTTCACAAGAGACTCAACCTTAGGCAGCAGCAGCAAGTAGCTCTTCTGCCATGGGGGACCCTGGTCTAGTCCTGATTTTCCACAATGAACTTGCTTCAGAGCCCCCATTATGTGTAGGATTCCCATGAATCCATAAAAGCTGAAATTTGTTGGGTCCAAGGAGATTATTATCTTGCTTTTGAGCCTATTTTGACATTTTATCTATTACTTGTTTTTGGTGCTTTGCTGGGAGGGGTGTGATTCCATTCCTCTTCTTTCAAGAACTAATCATCCTGATACGAGAGCTTTCCCTTTCTTTTTGATTCCTTAATTGGTAACTATGCTGCTCTGCCCATTACTCACACCTCATGTCACTATTGGATCCCAAAATATGACCAGAGCAAGCAAGCCTGACTTGTTCTTAATAATTCTATTTAGAGACTGGTGATAGGAGTGTGTTGAGTTTCAGTAGCTGTGCCACAGTGTGATTAGGATATGGCTGGTATGTATGAGTTCTGGCAGGGCCATCATATTCCCTCTACCCCTATTCCTTTAAACTCTCTGTTCTTTGCTTGCCTGGCATGGACTTGCACTGTAGTGCACAGAGGGGCAGCTTTTGGTGACCAGGCATGATAGCTACTGTTTTTTCCAGCTCTCTGCCTTCAACCTAAGTTATTTTTTGTTCCTGAGCTATGGAATAGGGTAGTCAGTATGAATGTGTGTTGTACATAGTTCCTAAGCACAGGGACCTGTGGGGCCTGAAATCTAGCCTGTGTTTCACCTAACCCTTGTACCCATGGTTCTGAGTCCATTCAGAGTGAGGGCCCTCTAACTTACACAAAGATATCAGAGTGGGGAAGCCAAACAAGAACACATCTACAATCTCTTTCTAGGTTATTGAATTCTATACTGGGGATACTTTCCCACTGGGTTATAGTGAAGGCAGGGTTAGAGACTAGCACCCAGTTGTCATGCCAACCTACTGGCTGCTGGAAGAAGCATTAGAGGCTGGACTTCCTTTTTTTATTTCAGTGCACATAGAACTGGCAGGTGAGGTGCCAGCTTCCTTTTTTAGCTTAATTATAACTCAGACATTCTCTCCAGCTAATGACACCCTAAAGCTGCCAAGTGGCCAGATCAACTCCCAGTTTTTATTCCCTACATTAGCCAGCTTTTTGTGTGTAGTGACAATGATACTTTGGACTTGGATCTAATTCCTGCCTCTCTCCTGCACAGTTGTGTAGCAACTTCTGCGGGCCATAAAACTAAAAGAAATTAGCCCCAGGGAAGAAATTGCTGGAAATCCAGGCTCTAGTATAAGGAAAGTCATGGTGAATATCACCTTGCAATGCTTACTCAAACCTCAATATTGAGTAATATTATAGCCTGATTCCTTCTCAGGAGACCCTTCTGTACTACTGGCTAAGAAAGTATAAAAGCATGTGATTTCTGGAACCAAATGCATTTTTGTTTTTGCACTGACCTTCATCATTCTTGCTACTTTTTCTAATTGCCAGAACTTGACAGATAATTCCTTCAGGGAAGTTTAGGATATATGAGGGAAGGAGAGGCTTATTTGTAATTAGGAGGACAGAGAAAGCTAGAGAAAGAAAATCAAGGAAAAGGGAACAAATTTAATCAGTCCAAGGGTTCCTTGTTATGGTTTGAGTTGGAAGATCAAGAATGTCTGTGGTCAGCTTTCAGGAACCAGAGATGGGATTCAAGGATCATGGGGAATTTGTCTTGTAGTTGGGAAGGGAAGAGTTAATCTAGCAAGCCTAATATTTAGAATTATGGAAGCTTTTGATGAACTTCTCTTTTGGGACATTTTGTTAGTCTAAATAGAGTTTACCAGCGATGAGGGTGGGGCAGCCTTGATGTTTGGAGCACAATAGTCCTCATGTAGGAAACTGTTTTCAGCTCATCACTGAAGGGATTTGAAAGTCTATATATGACTTCCATGATTTCCATAAGGAAAATATCAACTATGGACCCTTAATACAGAGTAGCATTAAATTAATTTCCTAGAGAACAAGGTAAGCATGGGCCTGGATAACATGGAATTTACCAAATTACTTATAAAATAGAACCTCAGATGCCTGTTTCTACTCAGATCACAGAAATCAAATGCAGTTATATGAATTCCATTTGATACCATGGGGGAGATGTAGGAATTACACAAGAACTAGAGAGCAGAGGGTATGTTTCTTATGAGTGCTGCATATAGGAAGCAGTAGGAGGAAGTTTATAGATAGATTACAGATGCTATAATGGGAGTGGGACTTAAGAAACACCAGTAAATAAGGTTTTCATGAGTGTGGTCATTTGGGATGCTGAGAAGCCAGATCTGGAGAACTTTCCCACATTGTACCCATGGTTTCTTCCATATTGGTTTGTTTCTATTTTTCTACCTACTTAGGAATCCATTCCTTCTTTTCACTCCTACCATTTTACCACCTGATCCCAGTAGTCCTCTATCATCATCAAAAGAGCTTCTCTAGTCTCCCTTCTCTAAGACATCTTTCCCATCACTGGGGGGAAAAATAGAGTTCCTATATGTGCTGTGTTTGGTGTATTTCACATGCATCATCTATTTCATTCCATGGGGGGTAGTATTATAAGGGTTATTTTAGGAAATATCTAAATGATGTTTAAAATTACTGGGACTGACTGTTAAAGATGTTTCCATCTCAAAAGAACATGATTCTAACAAATTGTGACTACCATTTTTAAACCAGGTTGACAAGATCCTGCAAGACCTTTACTCATTAATGGAAAATAAATATTATGTGCTTTGCTTAGGCTCTTTTATTTTTTATTTTTTTTATTGGTTGTTCAAAACATTATAAAGCTCTTGACATATCATATTTCATACATTAGATTCAAGTTGGTTATGAACTCCCAATTTTACCCCAAATACAGATTGCAGAATCACATCGGTTACACATCCACATTTTTACATAATGCCCTATTAGTAACTGTTGTATTCTGCTACCTTTCCTATCCTCTTGCTTAGGCTCTTTTAAACAAACAAATATGTCTCAGATTTGAATCGGAGTGTCAGTAGCAAGTAAGGAAATCTTGAACTTTTCTAGGCAAGTATAATGAAGTAACATTCCTTGCCAAGGAGAAGGAAGGATTGAATCCATTGAATATATACTGGAGAGAGTCTCAGAAAGCTGAACAATTGATTTCTCAGTGACAGACCTGAAATGGCTACTTTGTAGCAAACTTGATTATTCAAACTCTTTTTCTAGCTTAAAATGAATCCTTTGATCTGAGGTATTTTGTTGTGCTGAGAGTTCCTAGTCAAGGTATAGCCAAGCATGGTGAGCAGAGACAGTTTTTGTTACCAGAAATCACTATGATGGGCTGTGAGAGTGCATCACGATCCCATGTGCTTCTGTTTGAAGATAATTAGTGGGATGTGGGCATAGGTGAGGAGAGTGGACCATCTTCCCTGACAGGCTGATAGGGGAAAGAAATTCTCCTTGATCAAGTAATTAGTGATGGATAAAGTCACAGCAAACAAACCCCTGAGTGTGCAAATAAGAAACTGAAGCTTTAAGGGTTTTGCCTAAGTCAACACAGATAGGAAGAGACAAGAGTAGATGGGATTCTAATCCATGTCTTCAGAGTCTATATCATGCTATGTGGGGTTGAATTTATTTATTTATTTTTTAAAAGATTTCTAATTCAATCTTGCATCTGATAGGGCCAAATGAGTCTCTTCCTTCCTTTTTACCAAGGAAGAGACCCTAGATCTACTTTTACTTTCCTTATTAATAGTGATACAAAAAGTGATACCAAAGCTCACAGGTTTACACACCAGAAAACAAACTCCCACTCCTCTGAGTTGAAAAGTTTTACATAAAAATTAAAATATAAAAGATACCAAAGCCCAAACCAATACTATCTTTCTTTTCTCTTCCTGTTTCTTTTTATTTTTGTGATGGCTTTGGGCTTCCTGGAGTGAGTGATGATTTGTCTTGAACAAAATAGGATTTGTTCTTGAACCTTGCTGTTATAAACTATAAGCTAAATAAATGGAAATAGATATAAGTCCCAGGAATAAATCAGTCTGCTTACATAAAAACCAAGCATGTAATTTAGTCCTTCCTTTCTGGTAAATAAGAAAAAAATCCAAAGGGCTAAAAGTGTATCTCCTTACCCACATGCATAACCTCCCTATTTGTTCATTTATTCATTTGAGGCAAGATAGGATTTTCTTTCTCCCTTGCTTCCTTCTCTTCATTATCACTCATTCTTGGAAGGATTTTTTGATAAGTCAGAGAAAAAGATGGAACTGTCAGAACAATAGTATATTAAACCTATACTATGAAAGATGGCAAATATTAGTAGAGTCAGGAAAAGCAATGTTATAGTTGATATTCTTCTAAGACTCTGAAGGACGTCAAAGTTGATTTGTATTCCCCTACTCCAAGAATAATGCCAGGACACTTGGGGGGAAGACTGGGATAGAAGAAATGATGAAGACATGAGGGAGTAAAAACAAAGGGAGACCAGAGAGAAAAGGACTTTCCAAATTTATCTAAGCTACGCTCTATAAGGAGTAACTTGATGGAAAAAATACAGTTCCCCATGTGTCTCTATGATAATCTAACCAATAGAAGGCCATTCATTTTGATGATAAAACTAAAGTAAAATTCAATTTACTATCTACATTGATAACCATTTGCAAATGCAAATGACATTAAGCCTTATGCTGATACAAAGTTATAGGACTGTCAGGCAAATCTGGACTAAACCTATATATCCTTCTGGACCTCTTAGATATAAGCAAGAGATTATACCTTAACTCATTCAAATCACAGTTATTAAGCACTAATGTGCCTGTTATTATATTAGATGCTGAGGATATAAAACTGGCCCTTTTTCTTTTTGTACCAGATGAGCTGTTCTTTCCTTTTTCTAGATTTTATCTATTTTTTATAATTTTAAAATTTGTTCTTTTTAGATATACCTGACAGCAGAGTGTATTTTGACATATATACACAGAGTATAACTTCCCATTGTTGTGGTTGTACATGATGTGGAGTTACACTGGTCATGTATTCATATATGAACATAGGAAAGTTATGTCCGATTCATTCTACTGTCTTTTTGACCTAGACTTTAATAACACTAAAGAGCAAGGTATAACCTTCACAGTTCACTTCACCAATTGTGATGCCTCTTACTAGGGCTTGTGTGTACATGGCTCTACCTGGTCCTGTCTACACAATGGTGGCTGCACACCCTGAAGCATGATGAGTCAAAGCAGTGTGATTTCTTTCTGCTTCTGTCCTGTATAGGCTGCTTTTAAACAAATGAATGCCTAATCCTGTAGTAAATCTTATTAAACTCTTTGCCCTTCCCCATGCCATTTGTTACATGTCTCATTCTCTATCCCCCATGTAGCATAAACTATGTTTTTTCCCTAATACTTTATTTTTCTTTATATGTTTGATATATTTCAGAAATAAGCCTGGAATCAAGATTTGCAATTAAGCTGAAGTGGATCTGATGGAGGATTTTAAGTATCCTGTTACTTTCTCAAATGATCAACTTCTTTCATCAGCAAAGTCTCCTATTTTTTTAATGTATATTCAGGAGGCCTGAGTTGGTTTCCCAGACCTTCCTGCTAGGACCACAGCTACTCTTTCTCCAGGGTGTGAAATACTGATAGGGACTTATCAGTTATGATGGCATGCCTTTGAATTAGTAAGGTCTGTTTCCCTCTGAGCCTTGCTATAGAATCCAGGTATGATCCTACCAGTGTATGGATCATGATTTTGCCTCAGTGGACCTTTCTGATCCTTTTGATATATTGGATAGTTTATTGTCTTAATAACCAAATCATTTTTATACTTCAAAACCAATTCATCTTGCTCCAGTCAGAAGGGCAATCATTAAGAATACAGGCAACAATAAATGTTGGTGAGGATGTGGGGGGAAAGGTACATTGCTGGTGGGACTGCAAATTGGTGCACCCAATCTGGAAAGCAGTATGGAAATTCCTCAGAAAACTTGGAATGGAACCACCATTTGACCCAGCTATCCCACTCCTTGGTTTATACCGAAAGGCCTTAAAAATCAGCATACTATACTGGCCACGTCAATGTTTATAGCAGCTCAACTCACAATAGCTAAACTATGGAACCAACCTAGGTGCCCTTCAATAGATGAATGGATAAAGAAAATGTGGTACATTTACACAATGGAATATTACTCAGCCTGAAAGAAGAATGAAATTATGGCATTTGCCAGTAAATGGATGGAGTTAAGAGAATATTATGTGAAGCAAAGCCCACTAATCACCAAAAACCATAGGCCATGTATAACTACTGTCATGTAAAACTAATTAAAACAAATAAAAAAATTCATAAAGTTAAAAAAATTCAATTTGAAAAGGTCTTAGAGATTCTGTCTAGAAAATAGAAGAAGAGTACAGACAGTCTTCCCCAAGACACATATTTCTGTTTATTGTAGTTTCTGTCCTTGGCAGGTATGATAAGGTTTTATTTTGGAAGAATGAAAAACATTTAAAAGGTATTGATGGTGTGGCAAGTTCTAAATTTGGTTCTTTTTCAGCAGTCATAATCCCATATACTTGGACTCTTTCCTTCTTTTATTTTATTTATTCACGTTGGTGTCTGTTCCCCCCCTTTTAAGGTTCTTTGGAGAGGGTTTTTGTGTTTATGTCGTCTTCAAACCATCTCTCACCCTGGTGTTCAATACATTTTTTTCCAAAGAGAAGATAATTTGTAATGGTTTCTAGACTCAGTATCTTTGGACTATAAATCCATAGTTCCCTTATTTGTTGTTTGCTCTATACTGAAAGACTCACTGAAAAGTTCTTAGTTGAAATGCAGCATAACATTTGAGTATTATTACTCAAATGTCATTTGGGTAATAAGGCCATGCCAAAGGTGTGGAAAATATAGCAGTCACCCTGTCTCTAGTTCTTCAGGGAGATTTTGCTACCCTAGGTACAGAATATTCTCTTCTTCAACAATGCAGATAAATGGCATTGATGCAACATTGAGTCTTTTCACTTTTCTGCTTACTGCTATTGTGACTTAACATACACACCCACTTTGCAAGTTTATGGAAAGAAAGGTTATCTTAGTTCTAGAAACATTCAGCTAAACTAGGGACTGGGGCTTACCTTAAAAGGAGTGTCTAGAATCCTCAGTTGGAGGATTAACCAAAATAATCTAGTATGTTTCTCATCTTGAACTGGCCAAGAATCAATCAAGCCTAAACAACCAAAGTGATTAAGGACAGAGAAAATGGGCACTTGTTTATCTGTATCCTGTTCTGAATGATTTAGCATTTCAACCCAGCTGCACAATGTTCTCTGTCCTACTTGAATATTTCTTTTTTTAAAAATTATTAATTACTTCATTTAAATTACATATATATGACAGCAGAATGCATTTTGATTCATTGTGCACAACTGGAGCACAACTTTTCATTTCTCTGGTTGTACACGATGTAGCATCACACCATATGTGCAGTCATACATGTGCCTAGGGTAATGATGACCATCTCATTCCACCATCTTTCCTGCTCCCATGTCCCCTCCCTACTCCTCCCACCCCTTTGCCCAACAAAAGATTTTAATCTTTCATATTGCTTCTAATAGCAGTTGTCAGACTTCTGGTCATCCAGGGATATTATGCTTCATAACTACCTCTTGGTAAAATGGTTTTCCATGAATTATGTTTGTGTTGCATTTGACAATAATCCAAATTTATACTTTACTATTGGGAGAGTAGTAGTGTGAGGATTGGCCACAATGTGCAGATAAAGAAAGTTCAGGCATTAAGGAACTTCAGATGAGTTTCCAAGTTGAGAAGTGTACAAAAATGTATTATATCCACTTCCTCTAGAAAGTAGAGCCCCTCTTGTTCAGGGTTTTGGTGGTGAGAAACTGCAGATAGTATCTACCACTTATGTACTAAAAGCCATGAATTGATAGTAGGCAAAAAGGTGTCATGTAGGCCAGCTAGGTGTGAGCATGCAGTGTTCTTAAATTAAACCCATCTCCAGTCACCAAGTATGTGCTCCTGCCCTCTGATGCCGTGAGATGGTCAGGATCTGTTTATCATTTGTCTACCCAGAGAGGATGGTTTTTTTGGCGGGGGTGGGTACTGAGGATTGAACTCAGGGGCACTCTACCACTGAGCCATATCCCCAGCCCTATTTTGTATTTTATTTAGAGACAGTCTCAGTGCCTTGCCATTGCTGAGGCTGGCTTTGATCTTGGGATCCTCCTGTCTCAGCCTCCTAGGTGTGCGCCACCATGCTAGGCAAAGGGATGCCTCTTGTAATGATAATAACACTAAGCCTTCTAATCATCTACCTACCAAGAAGGAGGAAAAACCTACCAAGATCAGTGTCTCCATTATCAAGAACATTTCTGAATCAGTGAAGACAAGAATATAGTCTTTGGATTCCAGAGAGTTATTCTTTGCCTAGTTCCGTTGATTTGCTATGTGTGTGTGACAAGGAACAGTCTAGAAATGCTGGATAATAATTTTTTTTCTGGATAGCCCTTCTCTCTGTCTCCTTTACTGGTCTCCACAATTTTGAAATTAAACACTCTCTGCCATCCTGATTGATGCAACATAGCTAATTCATACAGGATTTCTGGTCCCTGGGAATCTCTGGCCATTGGCTCCAATTATAGTACATCAAGCACAGCTAAGAAAGCCAACAGAAACTTAAAGTTTTCTAAACCAGGCGCAAACTAGTGAGGCTATGGTGGAAAACTTCCTTGAAGAGTAGAAGTTTGGAGGAGAAATATAGGCTTTGGATTGGCAGAGAAGGGGATGAAATACTCAGTAGAACTGTAGGTAGGCATAAGCCAGTAGTGTCAGGTTTCTTAGTGTGGCTGTGGCTTGAACTATTTTTAGGAACTTGAACTTTTGAACTCAGGTTTAAGGAAAGCAAAACAATGAGACTCCATAGGCATGAATTATATCTTACTCATTAAATGTCTTTGCTGCTACCAAATTTGTGTTTTACTCATGGTGGACACTCAATAAATAATAAATTGGATTGAGTTTTTTGAAGGTAAGCATAAAGTTGCCCTGGTGATTTTTAGCCCCACTTTTCTAAATTCTGTAATCCTAAGAAGGCCAAGAGGCAAGAGAAAAACAAGCAGGTATGAGAATCTGAGAGATTCAGAGTGGCTGAAGCATGGAACATGAAGGAAGGACTTCTGGTGAAAGACGAGGTTGAAGAGGTATCAATAGAGACTGAGTTAAACAAAGTCTCTTTAGTCAGAGCATTTGCATAGTGGAGCTACAGGAGGATTTTTAGTGAGGGTATGATATGCTTAGATTTAGATATACACATTAGAAATATCACTGGGTGCAATTTAAACAATGGATTGAAAGAGCTCGAGTAGGGACAAAGGAATTAGTTGGGAGACTGTTATGTCATTTTTGGGAAATGATGATTTTGGACTATATTAGGCAATGAGGATGGAGAAAAGTAGATGGATTTCAGAGGGAATTGACAGTTTTCTGTGTTGGTTGGATATAAGGGACCTTGGGTAAAGACTTCACAAAGAGTAAAGACAGTGATAGAGAGTGGTGTCATCAAAAAGGGAATATAAAAAAAGAAAAAGGTGTGGGAGGAGATAGAGGTGATGAGTTAAGTTCTCTACATTAAGTTTGAGAAGCTTATGGGACATCCTATGAATGTGTAGTTGGCAATTGAATGAATGGGTCTGAACTTCTGAAGAGAGCTTATCAAATGAAATATAGATGTGAATATTTATGATGTACGTATTGAAATAGATGAATTTTTGAGGGGAATACCAATATTTAAGGGCTTGATTAAGGGAGAGTGTCATATAAAGAAACCTAACCATAAGTGATCAGAGAGGTGTGCTTGGGGAAGAGAGAATTTGAAGATGGGACAATGTTCTAGCTTCCTCACCTTTGTTATCTAATCTCTAGGTCTCTAAATTTTTCAAATTACTTATGACCAATTGTTTTAGAATAGGAAAAATAGAATAAGAAAGCATATCCAGCCAGTACTTATGAATTACATAGCTCAAAGTTATTGTTGTATTTTATTTAAACACATCTGGGTTCTGGTTCCTCTGAGGATTTTACCTATTGCTAAAGAGAATGAGAAGAAATCCTCTTTATACATTGTACAACTACACTAATAGTAGCCATCAGGGAAATTGACCTATGAATACTCTGAGGACATTAAAGTAAGTGCATTTTTAAAAAAGTTATGTCTTTTGGCTATCGTCTAATGTGGGATGATTGGTGAAAATGGAACTAAAAAGTGATAGGAAATATTATGGAAGGTAGCACACAGTCTTTTGGCCTTAGAAAGAGCAGTGAGTATTATTTATTCCCAGAGGGAAAGTTTGGTGAATAATGACCTTGATATATATTTTGAATATTCTGACAATGAAATAATGGGGGCTGCTTTTACTTTTTACCAGAAAACTCTTCTTTGGGTGATTAGGTCGACTATTTCAAGCTTGTTTAGAAAGCCACCTAAGGGTGGAGTGGCAGAAACATCACGACATCTATATTCATCCCTGTTATAAGCAGTGGGTGCTGAAAAAACCATGCTATAAGAGGCTGCAAGTGGGTGCTGTAAATCAGGGCCCACTTTCCCTGAAGTGGGAAGAAAGTGGATCCAAGTTCTCAAGAAGGTGCACTTTCCCAAAACATCCCACTCCCCAGGTTGCTGATTAAGAGCTGATGAATCACATTTGGATGCCCCACCACTCCCACCTCTTTCCTAATAACACAAAATTTGAGTCAAGCTTGAACCTTGCTGAGAAAACAGATTTGCTCTTTTTAGTCTTACCAGCACTGGAATCTAAAGACAGATTCTGTGGGAAGGCAGATCCTTAGTTACCTCTTCTCCAAGCTGTTGCAGAAATTTCAGATCTCTGTTTGCCAAAGTACTTTTATGGAGCTCAAAAGTTTGGGGGATGAGGTGAGGAAATATATAACCTTGACTGACTACCCTCTTTGAACCTGTTTTCCTCTCTGACAAAGGGGTCTGAATCAGGGGATCCTTTTTTCTGCCTGTGTCCCCACAAACTGGCACCTTTCCTAGTAAGTTCATCTGGCTTGAGTGTGGCTCTATATCTGGAAAAGCCAAGTCACAATGTGTCAGTCTGCAGAGAGCAATCTTGTTTGCAGTGGGAACTTAATGGGAAGAGGCTGCTGAGTTGAAATTGCATATATCCTTCTGGGGATGGGAGGATGACGATGGACCCTAATTGTTTCTAAGGGGTCTAGAAATGAGAATGGTTTGATTCTGTCTGGCTTTGCCAGTGCTTGCTGGATACCCTGTCCTAGTCAGTTTGGATTTACATGTGTGAAAAGGCTTCAGAATTAGGGAAAGAGTGTCTGAGTCAGACAAACCTGAACAACCTAACTCTATAACTTGGTTGTTGTGTGACCTTGGATAAATTGCTGGACTTTGTGTACCTCATTTCCTTTATCTGTTAAATGATAATGCCTCACAGGACTGTAGGAAGATCAAGTGAGATAATACATATAAAAAAGCAGTGCAGATTCTGGCATCTCCATTCCTTTCTTTTGCTTACATTTGCTTGCACGTCATTCTCCTTACCTGGAACTCACCTTTCACACTCAGTGAGGTCCTCCTATCTGTCTCAGTTCTTGAGTCCTCCTGGTGTTCCAGTACATATTACCTGGCCTCACATTCTTATAACTGCCTTATTATATTGTTTCACTGATTTTGCCCATTTAGGTCATTGATCTCTGAGGGCAGGGACCCCTCAAATACTGGTTATTTTTCTTCAATATCTGGTATGATGCACAAGTAGGAGCCTAAGCAATATTTGAATGAATGAATTTAGAAAGAACTAAAATACACAGAGAAGGGGGGAGGCTATAAATGCAGTGGTTAAAGCCTCAATGGATGCCTAAACCAGCCAGAGTTTGAACCCTCATGCTGCCCATTAAGAGCTTGGCAACTCTGACAGAGTTGTTGGACCTTTCTGTTCCTCAGATTTTTTCATTTTTATAATAACAGTGGTAAAAATAGTACCTCTCTCCTAGGATTTTTGTGAAGAGTAAATAAATAGTATTTAAAGAGTGTTTAGACCAGAGCCTGGCTTGTGGTGCTGTATTAAGAACCCATCATTCTTATTTTAAGGAGTATGAGCTTAAGATCAAACAAACCTTAGTTCAAAGCCTACTGTACTGGGTACTTAATCCTGTGACCTTGAACTGAAAGCATTCAATTTCACTATGCTCCAGTTTCCTTCTCTGTAAAATAGAGATAATATGCCTGCTTTAACAATTGTTGTGAAGGTGAAATTGAAATTGGTGCCTCAAACATTGTATGTGTTTGGTAACAGATGGCGACCAAAGCCTGTTTTAGTGTCCCAGGAGTAAGAGTTTGACAGTGACTGCATGAAGAATTGTTGAGGTATAACTTACCCTGACTGGAAAGGGGTGAAAGAAGACTCAAATCAGAGAGGTTATGAGTACACTGAGGGAAGGGATGGATGGGGAAGTTACTTTGTGCTGGTTGCTAAGCTTATCACCAAAGTCCTGACCAAATTAGGTCATTAAAAATACATTTGGAAGTAGCTAGATACTTTTGTTTCTGTGAAATTCCAACACAGGTCCACGCATGTCACCCTTCTTCATATCTCTCATTATGTAAGGTATTTCTCATGATTTGTCTGCCAACTGAGTTATTGTCATGGTGATGCTGCAGGTGTGGATAAGTGGAGATTCTCCATCCTCTGCTGGCTAAGTGGGTATATGAATTTTGGTCTCAAAGAAGTTGAACTTTGCCAGAACAGAGCTTGTTTATCTGAGAGGTGCCACTCTTCTTCTGAAGCTACATTGGGATTTAGAGAGTCTTGATTTCTGTGGTTCCCACCTTGATTCTCACTGCCAAGATCTGATTTGGCCCTGAATGTTGTTATAGGCTCTAGGGATGTATGTCACCTTCTAACCTCTGTTAGCAGTGAAGGACTGACTACTTTCCACTGTTCAGGAGTGATTTGAGGGGATGGTTTTGACTTAGAAACCACTAGGTCCATCAGGCTTGCAGGGAGGTGTGGGAAGGCTTGCAAGTCTTGGCTTTAATGGCTTCTTTCCTAAGGGGATTTTTTGCTGAGTTTAAACAACAGGATTGGTGACTTAAACCTCTCCTTTACTATCATCTGGATCTGTGTTTAGACCTTTCATTTTTCAAGATTCTCATATCCCTTTCTTCTGTCTGCCCATTACTGCTTCTTTGTCTGAACTTAATGTTAAATTTTGCAATGCAATCAATATTTTGGTTAGGAGATGTAATATATTTCTACTCAGAAGTACAGACTTGCTGTGTATTTGTGATATTATCTTACAAAAATTTTGTGGTCTTATTGTCATCAGTGCCAAAAATTGGTTTCAAATATCAAGATATCAGTAACCACTTCCTTTTTTTCATTTCCTCAAAGTTCTTTATGATCATAGTCTTATCTTTACTACCCAGGAGAGAGGACCATTATTAACTTCATTTTGCACAATAAAATTTAGATGTGAGAAACTTTGAAGAAGGCAGTTATGTTCAGGTAGTTGGCCTGGATACACCAATTCAATTGTATCCAACCTGGCTGTACACCTGAAGACTTTTTAAAAAGTACTGATCTCACTTCAGATCCTACTCCCAAGCCAATAAAGGTGACAATCCACTGAGTAGTCAGGACAGGATATTTTAATCTTTTTAGGTGAATTTGAGGGGCAATCTTAGTTAAGACTCACTGCTTAATGTATTAAAGAAGCAGGAAAAATGGAGGAACTGTGACTGGGCAAAGAGGAGGGAGGCAAAAGGAAGGGATATGGGAGGAGAAAGATGGTGAAATGAGATAAACATCATTAACCTAGGCACATGTAGACTGCACATATGATGTGCCTACAATTGTGTACAGTGAATCAAAATGCATTCTGCTGTCATATATACCTAATTAGAATAAATTAATAAATAAAAAAGAAACAGCTCTTTTCATTTTTTCTGTTTGAATTAGGAAATCACATGAATAACTGTAAAAAATTTAAAAAATGTAGCTGAGAATGTTAAATTAAAACTTGCTTTCTGCCCCTCTCTGAGGACTTAGCATTTTGCATATGAAGGTTTCTGGACAAAAATAGCTACAGGGCTTTGTTTTTATATTTTTTCATTTCAAAGGTAGAACTTGAGGGTTATAGGACTGGAAATGCTCACCTACCTTTAGTCAGGAACTTAAGCCATGAATACATTGGTATTGGTGTTACCATCTGTGTACTCTCTTTGGTATGAGTTAATTTCAGTGAGTTTCCTCATGAGGTTGATTGAGCTTCTAGGGGGCTATTCTGAGTACCTTTTTTCAGAAAGCTTTTCCAACTACATGTCACAGTACATTTCCCAATCTCCCCCTCCCGATTTGCTCCCTGGGTCCTAGTTATATAACTGCAGAAGTCAGACTTGGTAACTGATGGAGTGTACCTTTTGGGAATGTGAGGGCAGACAGTATGTTAAGAGTTACTTTCCTGTTACCTGCTCTGTTAAGCATAGTATATTCATTCTTATCTTTAGCGCTTTGTGGGGAAATGCCAATCAAGTAGTTGAAGTAACAAGAGTGCATCGAGTAGTTGAAGTAAAAGAGTGCTCGCACTGGATATTTCTCGAGTTTCATCTGAAAGTATGATATATTTACATTTGGGATTCTGTCCTTCCTAGGGATGGAGTCCATGGCAAAAAAGGGCACCACTCTGTGTAAGATTTGTTCTAGAATGCACCTGCAGCTGAATACCCCTTGAACTACTTTGGGATTCTTCAGATTTCTGGATCTGTTAGGTTGCTTTCAGACTCAAAGAAAGTTTAATCATTAGCATTAGTGAATTGTTGCTCATTAGCATTTGTGAGGAGTATCCAAATCATACCAACAAAGAGTGTGAAACACTAGCTTGGGGGTGGAGGGTGAACAGGATTGTTTTTTCTTGGATTAATACCAGAATTATTTTCCTTGGTGCAGATCCGTTCTTCTCTGTGTGGGAATGTTTAATGTTAGGTAAGAGTCTCATTCAGTGAACTTTTTTTTTTTTTTAAATGCACATTTAAAAAAGTTATCTTAAAAAATTGACAAACTCAGCAAAAATACTATCATGAATGACTTGTTTTGAAATCTGAAAAGGCCTTTTGATGTGTAATAGACCTTTCACTGCCATGCTGGCTCACCAGCCATTCAAGCAGAGTTAACTGAAGCCAGTAGGCTTCTCAGGCAGCTTGTAAGCTTTGTGCAGCAGCCCAACTAAAAGCTGACAGAGGCTGATGTTCATTTGTTTGTATATAAACCTTTCATTTCTCAAGCCTTAGACACTAAATACCAGGGAAGATGATTGTGAAAAGCAAGAATAATAAGCTTGAGTGTTTTCTGGCTGTTCTTTTTGCATTCGATATGTCTAATTCTGCCTGATAGTTTTTGCCACTTGGTTGTTTAAACAGAATTTCTCTGGTGTCAAGTAAGGATTAATTATTCACATTGGGCAGTCATCATAATGATGATTGTGTATGCTCATGTACCTAAATCAGTCTTATAATAAAATCATTATCATGGTGATGTTTATCCTTCTCTTTTTATTACACTGAAATTGTGTGATTTGGTAAAGTGTAGGGTTCTTTGATGCTGAGGATCTGTGCAGAGGGCTTGTGCAGAGAGAGGCCCACCTAGAAATGTCTTCCAGGACCCTGAAGACTTTTGCTTCCCTTTTCTGTTTAGAAGCTAATTGTATCTGGAAATGGCAACAGCACCCCCTAGCGTGTTAGAGGGTGAGAATGGGCTCCTGATTGACTCAGTAAGGAGAGGTGTGCTGGCTTCACAGAGCAGGGTGTGGGAAACAGGCAGTTTGGCATTTGTTAAACAGTATAGTTGAGTCTAAATATGCAATATCAGGATGTCTTCTAGGTTTTGACAGCTGTGAAAGGAAGATAAATACAGCAAAAAGGTAAGGTTTTAGATCACTTTACAAAGATGTGAAGGCTAAGCAGAGCCATAGGAGGGAATCCAGGGGTTATCAGGGAGGGAGCTGTTCCTGTGACCAATTTGCCATTTTTCCAAAGTATTCAAAGCTTGGCCTTGTGCATAGAAAGGAGAATGGATATGGGCCTCACCACAAAGATCTTCCACTGCTGACTGGGACTGGAGGCCTACAGTGGGGTGGGGGCCAATGCCTTGTTTGGTTGCTGTTTTTTTTTTTTTTTTTAAAGGTAAAACTGATATTCCAGACTTAAAGGCTACTAAAGTATAAATGATAGATATCCACCTGGTAACACAATTTTGTTTAAAGGAACCAGACATTAACACTAACAGGGAACAAAAGGGGGATAAAGATGGACAATAGAGAGAAGGAAGAAGAAAACAAATGTGAATAAAACAAGAGTCACTGCCCTCGTGGAGCTTACATTTGTTATCATTGCCAAGGATCAGTTCAGACCTTGATGTTTATGTTTTAAAAATGAGTTATTTATAGGAACAGTGTGATTTGAAGACAAGAAAAGTACCTATTGCTCAGTCTTTCCTGAAATTTCTAAACCTAAATCCCTTGTTCATTAAAGAAGTGATGATGAAGCCAGTTATTCGGGCCTTAAACTTTTTGTCTCGTGAAAATGAAAAAACTGACATGACCTAGAGGAATGGGGACACTGTGAGGTGGATTCATAACATTGCGACTAGCAAGCTGGGGCCTTGAGGGAGTTTGTTTCTCACAGCCATGTTTCCCTTATCTTTAGAAATAGCTTTATTCATTCCTGTCAGATTCCTTCTATATCTGCTATTCTATTTCATGCGGCATATACCATTCAAGAAGGTGCCAAGCATAAGGTACCCCTGGGACCCTAGATAATTGTTTGGGGGTAGAGATAGGACCAGATTGGACACTGAGAAAAAAGAAGATAAGCATAGAGAAGGAACATGATTTGATAATCAAATTTAGGCTGTTTAAAAGATGTTTCTAGGGCATTTATGCCTGAATTTAATTTCTGATTAGAAATTACCTGAAAGGGAGGGTTGGTAGTAATGTAAGTAATAGTTTTTGCAGATTTGGGGGAAATTACTTTTGTGGGTCAAATTAGTTTTTGAAATTATCTACAAAGCTCACAATTATTGACTTGACCCCCCAAGGTCAGGTTGAGGTTGCTTTAGGAGCTGTGTGATGTTGATTTCCTTGTTTGTAGTATTTCTCCTTTACCTTTCCTGTTCAGGAAAGAAACAGACATTGTAGACTGATATTCTTGAATCCTCGAAAGCAAGTGACCTACTTACTATTGTACCTGAAATATCCAATTAGAGTATATTTTAGGAAATACTTTTTCAGTTTGAAATATAAATTTGCTTTTGCGAAGACATATTCTAGTAGAAAGACATGTGACTGGTGTTCTTGGTTGTTCTTTTGACCCATTGTGTATCTTTGGATACTGCATTAATTATTTCCTTGGAAAGAGGCAATGTAAAGTCCATGGACTTCTTTAGAAAAGACAATTCATGTCTATATCTTTATAGGTGTATGTAAAGAAGATTAATGAAGAATGATTAGGTTTAGATTTGGCTTTTTAATTTTTTAATGTGAGAATTATTTGCTAGTTCTCCAACAGCAAGAAGATGTTGGTCCTGGCATTTGCATTTATTGGCTAGGATTTTTTTTTTTTTACTTTGTGGTACTCTTTGCAGAGTTTTTGTAGAGTTTCTGCCTCTCTGTGAAGACTAAAGTATTGTGTAAACAGGATTTCAGGATGGAATGTGGGTGGGTGTTTGTTTTGTTTTGTTAATTTGCAATATTTCTTTCTATACATGTCCGATTTTTTTTTCTTGAATTCTGGGAATTGAACCCAGGGTATTATACATGCATGCTAAGCACATGCTCTATTAACTAAAGTACAACCCCTAGCCCTCACTGACTTTTAAAGAAGGACCAACTGAGAGAAAAAAAAAAAAAAAACCTTGGGTGGATTTGGAGTTTTTTATGTGTGTGTTCTGCCACCTGCTGGAAAAGGATCACTAAGCTTGGAAAGCTGACTAGCAAAGTGGAGGAGGGTATGTATTCTTGGCCCCTCTATCTCTTTCCCAGGGATGGGCAGAGAATAGCAAAGATTATAAAATGCTTTGGTACCCTTGTTTTTCTTTTGGATCTCCATAACTGGCAGCTAGAGTTATACCACAGGGATTTCTTTTCCAACCTGCTGATCCTGGTCACACACCTCAGGTCTAGGCTGCTTTGGGAGCCTGCCTCTTATACCATCCTCTGGCCCCATTTTTCTGGATAGCCAGTATGTTGACTGGGATTAACCTGAATTACTTTTCACTTGTTTAAAGTGAAAACAAAAGAAAATAAAACATTAAGTCTAATGTAGGGAGCAAGATAGCTGTTCTCATTGTGATGTCAGGATGAGAGGACCAACTGACCTATTTAGGAAAGGAAAGTCCTTTTTCTTTCTGACATTATAGTCTTCCTACTTCTTAATGTTAAAATTCCCTTTTACAAAAAGATGCTAATAGATAAGAGTTATCATTAAAAACACATATTTGCTTGTCCAAAGAAAAAGTTAGCAACTATAAATCAGTTCCTTAATTCTTTTAAAATATTTACCTGTCTATGAAATTCTAAAATCTGGGCAAATGCAGTTTGCTACTCCCTGTGGTCTCACCTTTCCTTTCATTTGGCAACTTGAGCAAAAAAGTGGGGTCAACAATCCTCAGTTGTAACTTTCATATTTTCGCTGGCAAATTCTCCATGGATTTTTCTGTAATGTGACCCACATAGAAACACAAAAATAATAGTGTGATGGAATGAGGATAATGTTTCCTCACTAACTGGGTCGCTGCTGTATAGATGAAGTTTGGTCTGTAGTAGATGCTTGGCCTGGTTTCACACCCCTTTGGATCATTTTCTTCTTCTGGAGTTCTGGATGGAATGTGACCTTCCTGGCTGGATGTGTATGTGGGACTCCCATGAGACAGACTTAAGATTTTTGGCAGCTAGAACCTCAAGGCAACTGGGACAGGATGTGGAGGCCCAGCTTCCCTGTTTCTTGAAATTTCTCAAAGATGTAAAATACTTTTGAAAGATTTTAAAATGGTTATATGACATTTTAATATTTATGATTATTTAAAAAACATTTTAGTAACTGAAGTAATGAAACTGATTTCTTTATTAAGGGGTAAAATTACAGAAGGGTGATTTTTTTTCCCCAAATTTTTAAAGCCTTAATTCAAACAAAATTATAAAGATTAAAGAAAAAATCTGATTGGGACAAGTTTGGTGGTTGGCTTTATGGAACTTGAATTGAGAATTGTTAGTGTAGGGAACTTGAATTGAAATTTACTTTTGAGAAGATATTTAGTTAAAGATAGTTGTGATCTGAGTGGGTGGAGGCTGGGAAAATAGGTTTGTACTAAAGCCAGAGCATGTGGTGTCTTTATTGGAAATAGATGTTCCCAAAGAATTAAATTTTTGTATATTTATCTATCAATAACAACAGCTTCTGAGCAAGCAAGGCTATTCACGATTGCAGGATGTGGGTTTCTTATGGATACACAAAGAGGTGGTGACCTAAAGCCATGTGAAGAAGGTGGAAAATCCTTCCCAGTTAATTTCCATGGGCCAAATTTTTAGGAATATGTCCAAGAACTGATTTCATAGAACTTTGAAACTTGGCTAAAAATACTGGCAGATCTGTATCATCTGGTAAATATTTAGGACTTTGTGTATATTATTATCAAGGAAAGGCAATAAACTGTAGAAAGATTTTTTTTTTTCAACAAAAACAAAACACTGTAGGTTTGTTAGCTTTTGAATCAGAACTTTGGTAAGAAAATGAGGTGTTTTTATTCTCAAGATAGGAAAAAAGTTATTATATTTGATAATATTGGGTAATTTAATTCTCTTTCATTGATGGTAACCAGAAACTCTTGTCATGTGGAAACTTTGGTTTTCATTTTCTTTTTCTTAAAAAATTTCTTGCCCTGGGCTGGGGATGTGGCTCAGTGGTAGAGTGCTTGCCTTGCAGGTGTGAGGCACTGGGTTTGAACCTCAGCACCACATAAAAAATAAATTAATAAACAAAGATATTGTGTGTCCATCTACAACTAAAAAATATTTAAAAAAAATTCTTGCCCTAGAGAGCTTATAAGATTTCAACAACAACTGCATCTAAAAATCTTCATGGGTGATTCAACAGTAACAGAAATGTGAATTATATGTAGTAAGAGAATTAGAAGACATATATCAAGGCCATGTTCTTCTTTCCTTAGGTCATACCTTTCTGTTATTGACACTGTCTTGTATCTTTCCCAATTGGGTTTACTAATGCTATCCAAATATCTAGTAAGGTAAATGAGTAATCATGCCTCTATTTTAAAACTTGGGAAACAGTTACAAATGAGGAGTCACTTTCCTGTCTCTCTTTTCTTCAATCCATTATTGTATTGGTAATAATGACCACACAGATGTCAACAACTTACTATATGCTGAACACTTTACATGCAGTATTCCATTTGTGTGTGTGTGTGTGTGTGTGTGTGTGTGTTAGATATAATTCGTGTTTTCTTTTTTTTTCTTAATAATTTTGTTGTTGTTTTGTTTTCAGATGAAGCTTCCAGAGATTTAAAAACTTGCTGGAATTTACATTGCTACTAAGTGGCAAGACTGGGAACTGGGAACTGACCCAGCTTTGATTTCATGGCCTGTATTTGAAACAATTATGCCATACATATTTTCCAGTAATATGCTATAGAGAAAACAGTTTTCCATAGGCCAGATGAACTTACTGAGATCCTACCCTGGCTACCCTCCCTGTGTGTAGCATTGAGATAAGCAAGAAATTAATTTAGATCTCCCAGGGAAGAGTTCTAGAAAGGTTACAAGGTCCTGTTCTCTAGCTCAGAGTCATCTGTCACCCTCTCTAAGAGATTTTAAAATAACATGACAGAGACACAGTTTATGAATGTACTCTCAGAAGTCTTAGTGAACAGCAGCTTGGTAATTGCTGAAGGCTAGGCAGGAAAGCAGGAGGCCTCCAAATGGCCATGCATATCCAGTGTATAGGCACGTGTCATCTCTTAGGCTTCATTCCCATCCTGATCTCTTTCCTTCTCTGTTAACTTGGATAGAGTTTCAACTTTTTCTCACAAAAGTTCAAAAATAAAACTTTTGGCTTCCCAAATCAGATTGTCACTAGAGTTTGGCTGTTTTTCAGAAGACAGGCTGGGTTGGCCTGAACTCTCCTCCCTTAGCATTCCAGGAAATTGAAACTCCACTTAAGGACTTAAAAACCAACAGCTGTCCCTTTCAGACTAAAAATCTGAATGTACTGGATGCCAAGTGAATGGCATCTTAGGGAATGCCATCCAGACTGCCCAGCTTTCAACTCATTTATCTTTAGAGCCTGTCCCTTCTCTTTGAGACCAGAGACATCTACAAATAAAATTATATTTGGGTTTGAAGCTTATTCTAAAACGGGGGTGCTTTTTGGACTGGCTGTTTTTGAATCCTAGTAGCTTTCTATTATTACTTGGTTGATTATGAATTTTCTAGAAGGAATAATTTTGTAGAACATATTTATGGACCCTGTGGTACAAAATTTACTTGAAGGGAAGGTGTGTTAAGTGTCTGGTTTTTAGAAGGAATAAAGACATCTAAGCTTTCTCATTTCTTAGTTCTGTGGACTAGTGAGGTTTAACTCTGATTTCTCCTGTGTCTCAAAAAGTCAAATATCTCAGCTACTTACCAAAACAAAATATCATAAATGCTTTCAAAATTCTAGTAGGGGGAAGGGTGTGGTTAAATGGTGGCTTCTTTCTCCCTATCACAGTCAATAAGCATCTACTCACTTTCTAATTCATTACAGAAAAACTGACCTTTTATCTTAGCTTCTGTGTATTAAGAACATTATTTTTAATATAACATTCATTACAGCAAAAACCCATTATTTTAAATGTCTGGTCTTAGATGTTCATTATAATGCTATGTTTTCTATTTCCAAAGAGAGGGTGGTGTCACTTACATCTGGCAAATGTAAAAGAGTTAGACAAGCTGTGAATCATCACCAACTCAGCCCTGGCCTCTGGCAGCAGGTGGTTCTTTTGATCTCTTGCTAAATTGGGAATTTTACAGGAAACAGCCCTAAGGAAGGCAGTTTAAGAAACTTGGCAGTTTTGTAAGCAGCATATATGTAAACCAGAGGATAATCTTTTCATGCTCTAAACATATTATAAAGTAGTGTTGGAACCAGATAGATGCATAAGGGACATCAAATGTGATTTTTGCATTGCATACCTCATCCAATCATGAGCCATTGAAGTTGGTCTTGAATCCCAGATTGAGGAAGGAAAATGAGGAGGGCCTCTACATTTCACAGGTGTATATGATGGCAAAGAAAACTGCCAGGAGTGAACAAATCAGGTTGAAACTGAATTTGGAGGATAGAAAAGGATCAAGGCTGATAATATATGACTGTGCCATATACATATACATATACTTCTGTGGAGTAGGTAGTTTACACTAGAGTTATATAAAAGTCACAATAAGTTATCAAATATATGGATATTTTTATGTATATGTTATTTCTTCTTATCTCCCTTTTCTGTTCCTTGAAGGAAGTGTTGTGACTTTATCTTCATAGGCCATGCAGATGACATATTAGTGAACTGAGCCAGATGTAAGACAGTGGAGAATGGTGGGACTCTTGTAATTAGGCATTGATATAAACACACACACTCAGACACACACTTATATCATGCTTGCACACACACATGTACATACATACCTACCTCAGGACATCCTAAGGTCAGCTGTTGTCACTGTCACTTATGTGTTATCCAGAGGAACTTCACAAAGAAAGGGAAGGGCAGTAGTCATGTAAAAGTCTCCCAGTAAACTCTCATTCCAGAAGGATTGATATCAGCTACATCAATGGTTTCTAGGGTTGGCTTTGGTAGAGTCCACAGAATGGGACCTCAGATAGTATTATGTGAATAATCTAGTTCCACTGAATATTTATATAAAATAGTCCCTCACAGGCAAGAGAGTTTAAGGAGATATACAGAGGAAGTTAAGATAACTTTGCCTATTATCTACTGTTTCTCTCTATATCTATATCTATATCTATATCTATATCTATACACACACACACACACACACACACACTAGGATTGAAATCATGAACACTTGACCACTGAGCCACATCCCAGCCCTATTTTTTTATTTTTTTAGAGACAGGGTCTCACTAAGTTGTTTAGCACCTTGCTTTTGCTGAGGCTGGCTTTGAACTCGCTATCCTCTTGCATCAGTCTCCTGAGCTGCTGGGATTATAGGAGTGCTACGCCTAGCACTACGCCCAGCACATCTTAATATAGTCTTGATAAAATAACTATTCACATCTCCTTTTCAAACTGTCAGCTCTCCCCTCTCATTTTCATTTCATGTCATTATTTCCTATTTCACTGAGAGCATTGAAGCAATAAGTAAGGATATCCACAGATTTTCATGCCCTCTGTCATGCACTTACCATCATCAATATCCATGAACTCTATGTTCCCTTCTGTTATTACAGAGGAACTATCCATGCTTCTGTTAAATGTTGGTTCTTGAACTTCTGTGTTGGGTTATATCATCTTTCATCTAGTCAAGAACAGGGCTCCAGAAATTCATCTCTCTTCCCTACATCATCAGTTTTCCTCTCTCCACTAGGGCATTTCCATCAGCACACAAACTTGCCTCTTATCTGTAACAAATCCTTTTTTAACAAATCACTTTCCCTTCCAGAAATCACTCCATTTTCCTGCTTCCCCATTAGTAGCAGTACTCCATGGAAATGTTGTCTATACTTGGTAGTTTGTGCTTCCTCTTCCTTCATTCTTTCTTAAATCTGCATTCAGGTTTTCCATCCTCCCTACCACTAACACCACTAAAACTGCTCTTTGTCAAGATCACAAGCAACTTCTAGTTTATTAAACCTAGCTGTCACTCCTTTTTTGCTACCTAATTTGACCTATTAGCTGCATTTTATGTTTCATTCCTCCATTCTCCTCGATATACTTTTTTACTTGGCTTCCAGGATAAAACATTCTTAGATTTCTCCTACTTTATTTGTTAATCTTTGTGGTCACTACTGCTGATTATTCTTGTTCTTTTTGGATACTTAAATTGGTGTGTACTCTAGGAGTCAATCCTAAGGACCTCTTTATCTACATTCACTTCCTTTGTGATCTCATCTAGTCTTGTGTCTTCAAATACTTCAAATGGATTCTAAATTTATATGTCTAGCCCAAATTTTACCTATTTTGATTTATTTTCTTTCTTTTTAAAGATGTAGATGGACACCATTACCTTTTTTTATTTACTTATTTTTATGCAGTGCTGTGGATTGAACTCATTGTTTCACACATGCTAGGCGAGCACTCTTATCACTGAGCCACAACACCAGCCCCCTGTTTTCTTTTCTTGAGACAAGGTGTCACTATGTGGCCTAAGCTGGCCTCAGACTAATGAATTCAAGCAGCTCTTCTATCTCAGTCTCTCGAGTACCTGGGGATTACAGGCACATTCCACCATGTCTGTCTCAAATTTTATTTCTAAATCTACTTGTATATCTAACTTCATAGCTCTGCTTAGATATCTAATAGATATTTCAAAATTACCATATCCAAAATTGAATTTTTTATTTCCCTTCCTGTGTCAATTCAGATCTTCTGGGAATGGATGCCAAGATGGAATTAGAACTATAAGAGATTTACTAGGAGAATAGAGAATGATGTCAGAACAATGGTAGAATGGTGGACTAGATCCTAGCTTTTTTCCTCTTCACAGCAATAGCAATTATATAGCTAACTATTTATGAGTGAAAATGCCTCAGTGAGAGCCTACTAGTCCAATTAAGAAGTTACTGCAGCACAGTGGGGCAAAAAAAAAAAAAAAAAAAAAAAGGAGGAAAAAAAAGAATAACTGCACAAAAAGGGAAGGAACAACAGTTTCATTACCTGAATGATCCCGTCCCCTAGACCAGCACAGTTCAATGCCAAGTGAGAAGTCCCCATCCCACAACTTCTCTTCATGGATAAAAGGACAGCAGGGTGCACAACCAGCTTCCCCAGCCTTTCAAGGTACTGACCAAAAGACCTTCTTTGGTTTAACCCAACCCAAATCACTGAGATCTGCATAGCTGAGACATCTGAAGATGGTTAGGAACAAAGAAAAGGGCAATGGCTCTTAGTATCAGCCTCATGTTGAGTGCTACTGTGGTCTCCCATGGCCTGCCCTTTAGCATTTTTTACCACCAAGGACCTCAGTCGCTATCACTGCTTCTACTAATCTCCTGGAGAAGGAGACATCACTGCAACACTCAGACTGAGCTACCACCCTGCCTCTGGTGTCCATGTGCACATATGGACCCTGGAGTCCATTGTTTAGCATGTGCTTGTGCTCCACTCCTTGACTCTGCAGCTGTTCCATGAGTGCCCATGTCCATGATACCAGCAGAACTGCTTAAGTATGTACATTTGTGCTCTAAACCCTCAATTCATAATTTTTTCTACAAGTTCCTGTGCCTCATATATTGGTGCTACTTGTTCTCTGGATTTCAAAGCTACAGTCACTTGTGCATGCTTGCACTCCAGATCCCAGATCTGGTGCCAAGAGGGATCGTTTTGGCCATGACTCTCCCACCCTACTGTAGAGGACAGAAAAGGAAGACACTAGGAACTTGGGCTGCTGTAGAGGACACTTAAATTCTTAGTTAATATTGATATCAGTTAATGGAACTCCAAGATATGATAGCAATATAGCTTCTACAAGCTGAAATTGTGACACCCCACTGAACTAATGCCCTGTACCACTCATAGGAGAAGATCTTTTCCCATTTAAAATAGTCCATAAAGTCTAGAAGAACTGATTGTTCCCTCAAATGTATTTGCATCAAAGCAAGACTATAAGAAAAATGAAAAATAAAGGAAAATTGACAACACCAAAGGAATACAACTTTCTAGCAACTGACCCCAAAGAAATGGAAATTCTGTAAGTTATCTAACAAAAGTTTTTAATAATCATCTTAGAGAAGGGTAGTGAGCTACAAGAGAACACAGACAACTGAACAAACCAGGAACACAATATAAGAAGTGAAAATTATGGAGTGAAGAATATAATGAGTGAACTGAAACATTCAGTAGAGAGCTTTAACAGCATGCTCTATCAAACAGAAGAAAGAATCACTGAATTTAATGACAAATGACTTGAAGTTAGCCATAGGAACAAAGATAAATGAATAAAGAAAGCCTACTTATGGGGACAACAACAAGCAAAATGATATATGCATTATGGGAGTTTCAGAAGGAGTAAAGAAAAAGAAAGGGGAAGAAAGTTTAACTTAAGAAATAGAGAAAACTGCCCAGACAGGGGAGGGAAATGGACATCCAGATCCATGATGCTTAAATTGCAATAGACTGAACATCAAGAAATTTTTGCCAAGATAATAATGAGTCTTGGCAAAAATTGTTTGATGTTCATTCTATTGCAATTTAAAGTCAAGGACCAAGAATTTTAAAAGCAGCAAGAGATAAGTAACTTATCACAATACAAGGGAATCCCTACAGAGTCTTAATTAATATCATCGGATTTTTCAATAGAAACCTTGCATGCCAGAAGAGAGTGGGATGATGTATTCAAAAGTACTGAGAGTAAAAACTTTGCCATTCTAGGATACCATTACCTGGCAAGCTTATCCTTTAGAGGAAGAGATTAAAGCCTTTTCCAGACAAACAAAAACTAAAGAAGTCTGCCACCACTAGACATGCCTTAAGAAGTGCTAATGGAAGTTCTTCAAATTGGAATGAAAACATGCAACACAGAGCACACAAAATCATAGATCTCACTGTGAGTGTAAATATATAGACATACACAGGTTTATGTAACACTGTAATGGTACGTCATTTTCTTTTAACGCTAATATAAAAGTTAAAAGATCAAAATTTGTTAGCAGATGTTTCTAAACCTACAGAGCCCATAGTAATGAGGATGGGAAACATAGAGACCCCAGGTAGGTCATTGAAAGTGATGGTTAAGTGAGGTCACTCCTGCTTTCACCCCTTGGGTCCCAGCCTTAGAATTTTTCCTATTGGAATACAACATGACATAGATTCAATTTGTATATTGTATCTTGAAGAATGGTACCTCATCCTTATAGATAATTACTTCAAAGCTGGTACTTTATGCCTTCAACAAGATATTTCAGTTCTCTATCAGGCTAGTGGCTTCTGGATGGTGCAGTTTTGATATGACCAATGCATTCCATAGTTGTGGACACATCTCCTTCATTGCAAAGTGGTTTCTTTGGTCAGATACTATGCTTTGTCTATAAAATAGGCATACTATGATCTTTGTAGAGTGGTGCTGATTGAGGATCTTCAAATAGTAAAGAGAAACCCTTATCCATAATAGGTGTCTGTTGAGGGCCATAGCTGAGTCAGGATGACGCATGGCATTTTTGCCAGAAGTAGTGGTTGAGAGGTGATGCTAGAGAGCCATTAAGATGATGACTTTTGAGTTCTGGCGGAGTTCCCGTTGAGTTCCGCTTGAGCTCTTGCGAGGATTCCCGGAGAGTTCCCATTGGTTGGGGAAGTGCCGCAGGAGGGATATTTCCGGTTGTTGGTTCCTGGAGGAGCCGCGAGGCGTTTGGGGGAGTTCCCGGGGAGCGTGTGTGGAGTGTGCTGGTGGAGTTCAGAAATAAAGTTTGTTCCTGCTTCAGTGGCTCGTGATTTGTGCCCAGCCCGACTGTGGCATGTGTCTACTCTTATGAGAATAAATTATTGGCCTTCCCAGAGTGGAGGGGATGCAGGTGGCTACTTGACCTCCTCAAGGAATAGTGCCATTTATGATGCCTAGTAACAGTTTCTGAAGTTGGAAATTCAGAGATGGAAGTAGCTAGATTGGGCTTGGTATGTGGAATTCATGGTGCTGGTCCCAGGAATAAGTCTCTATCTTGTTTGTTCCTGGGGGCCAGGGGTTGATGATAAAGGCTAATTCATGACAACTGGATGCATCAGTTTGTTTTTTGACTATCCAATGCCTATTCTATGGTGAATTTTTTTTTCTAGTGAGAATGAACATGGGACATAAAAATATTCACACTTATGCTCACAACTATCTGTCCATTTACACGGTGGATATTTTTTTGTTACTAGTCTTCTGATAGCTCCCTTCAGGTCTCTGACCAGCTGGTTACCTTTCTAGACTTGCCTGTTATTGCAGTGATTCTGGCCTTTTGGCTTCTGTGTTGCCATCTGGTCTCTATTGCTTTGGGGCTTCATCACAGTTATTGCTATAAACAAACCAAACTTTGTGACTGCCTTTCCTGCCCTAGGCTCTGGAAAGGCAGTCAAAAGTACTGTCACTACTGAAGTTCTTAAGTGTGCTAGCTCCTCTCCTACCAGCAAATTCTTCATGGCCTTGGTGAATGAAGTATCCTCTTAGTCCTCCTATGAAATAGAATCCTCTTGTGAGTCATTTGGCATCACATAATGCATCCATTCCAGTATGCCTATTTCTCTCAGCTTCTTTATCTCTTCCTCTACCACATATCAGTACTCATATGCTTTGTTGAGCATAGGTTCTAGCTTTCTCCAGGCTTCTGTGTGCCACACTAGTGATAAGGTTTTCCCTTCCTGGGGTCCTTGCCAGACCATTAAAGCCCATGTCCCCAAAGAGTGTCCTGAAGTCAATGCATGCATGCTTATAGTCTTATGTTCATTTCCCCTTTATCACCCACCCTCAAAATCCAGCCACAGAGGCCTTGCCCTGGATCCTGTTGGAACATGCTGACTGATTCTTGCTGTTCCTTTGGGGTATAATCTTTTCCCTCCCTTATCAGTCCTAACATGTCACCACAGGTTGTGCTGGAGTTTATGCCAGGGGACAAGGTGGGGCAGCTCCTGAAGGTGGCATGTGTTGCCTTGTGTTGTAGAGTATTCTGTAGAGTCTTACTGCATGGAGGATAAGCTAGCTTTTATCGAGAAGTAGCGAACTACTTTTGCAGGCTCTGAGGATTCTGAGGAATTATAGAGTTACAATCATCAGAGGCATTGACCTCCAGATGCTACACTTGGGTTCCAGCTTTTTCCAACTAGGACTTTTGTATATACCTGCCTCAGCTAAGCATTTAAATATTTGTGAAGCAAGCTCAGGGACTATTGAACACCATTGTGGGAGATACAAACCTTTTTAAAAGCCATCAAAAGGCTTTAGGATTGTTATACTAAAACTTTAATTGTTACTAACTGCTTTTGGGTTGTTAGTTATTCTTCTACAGGATAACACACCTTAGTAATAGTCAGCTAAGGCCACTCTCCTTTTGTGCTTCTTTGCCTTTAGCTTTCAAATGTCTGAGTCTAATTGATAAGGACATTCATTCCCTTCAATGGGATGTGTTCCCACATCACTACTAGTAAAATCTTTGCCAGCTGGACCCCCACCTTGTGCCAGGGACAGTCTGTGACTTATAATCCACTTGGGTGTGATCCTCTTGTCCAGTTAAGTAGTGGGTGATTCAGTCCAAAAATCCTACCTTACTACCTGCTTTCTCAGACTACTAATGCCTACTAATTATGAAAGTTTATTCTCCAGATATGGATGCCCAGATGTTATCCAAAGTGCAAGGGTAAATCCACAGAGGGGATCTCTTATAAAGGATAAAGGGGAGAGAGAGAAGGCGTAGGATGATATGCCTTCATAGGATGATGAAGCCACAAGAGAGTCTTTGGATGGCATTGTTGGTTGATTACCTGTGAAAAGACAGAAGGAAGAAAGGAGGAAAGTATAGGAAGAAGCTCAGGTTCATTACAACTCTGGGAAAATTCCAGCAAGCAGATACCAGAGCAAAGACTGCCTTCAGAGACACTCTGCCTTGATAGGAACAAGCTCCTTGAGGGCCCCCGCTGTGCTCAGTCATTGGCTGGGAGTAGTCCAGAGAGTTCATGGACTTGGTATGAATGCTACCTCAGAACCTGCAAGTGTACCCCTTGGAGATTACCAGCTAACCACTTGGTGGTGCTGGGGATTGAACCCATGGCTTCATGCATGTGAGGCAAGTGCTTTACCATTGAATCACGTCCTCATTATTCACTCACTTTTCCAAGTCTTAGTTCAGATGTCATCTTTTTAAGGAAATATACCCTGACTACCCTATTTAATATCAATCATTTCCCACTGTAACCTGATTTCCTTTAACTTGCTATATTTTTTTCTGTTTTTCATAGCACTTATTATTTAACATTGGATATAAATTATTATACTTATTTCTTATGGTCTATCTTCCTCCACTAGAGTATAGTCAATAGGATCAAGAAATTTTTATTTTATTATCTGACATTCCAAGCAATGTAACAATGCCTGGTTCAAGAAGATAATTAATGTTTGTTGGGCAAAAAAATGGCTTTCCAAGTTAGATAGCTGAATAGAATATTAAACATTCAGCCTGGGAGCATGACAAATACCCCACATTTTAATATCTGCTTTGGATCTCATACCCAGAAGTCATTTACCTAAGTTAAGTAAAAAAACATCTTATGTTAGGCACAGGATCAAAGAGGCAACATGTTTGCTTTGTGTCTTCAAGGACTCCGAGTCTTATGACTGGAGCAGGAAAATGCATGCCATAGATTATCTTTTTGTCAATCCCCCTTTTTTTTTTATAAAGTAGGGGTAAGGCAATGGGTGCTTTGAGTGATAACATGGCCAGGTAGATTTATCTTCATGTAGTTCAATCAGGCGTTCTTTGAGGTGAAGCTGAAGCCTATTTTAGGGATCACATTTAGAATTAAAATCTTCCCACACCTACCCTGTATCTAACCAGAGAGTATAGATTTCAGATGAAAAGGATGTCATTATTTGGAATGTAATGATTAACCTATTTTTAAAATGCAGAGATTTCTATTAATGAAAAATTATACTCATTATGCAAGCTGCTGACTAATCTTAATTACTACCAGGCCAGTTTCTTGAAAACTTGTAAATAAAAGGTGCTGCTGGCAGCATTATGCAGAAGTAGCCTCTTAAACAGGATTCAGCTAAGGCTGGGGAGTTCAGTGAAAGATAAAAATAATTTCAGTGATAAACCTATTCATTGTCTTAGGTAAGAAAATAGGTGTTTGTTGTTCTTCTCAATAATAGCCAGATTTTAAATTCTGAAACCTTTTAAATCTGTCAACAGAGATAATACTTTAAAATGTGGATCCAGTGTCTGGGAAGCTTTGCATTTTTGTCTAATTGAATTGTTTGTTTTTAATTGATAAAAAATTCTTGCTATTCTTTTATATGACTTAGAAGCCTTGACTGGTGTCTAAAGGAAAAAGTAGTGTTTTGGGTGCATGTCTATTTTTCTATTTTCTTATTTATTCATTGTTTGTTGAGTGCCTGGTATATACTCATCCAGATTATTAATATGAGTAGTCTCTCTATTTTTTGGAGATCACAGTTCTCAGATCTCCCCTGAGCGGTGCAGACATAGTTACAGTGACTTTGAGGGAAATAGTTTATAATTAATATTCTCTCAGGCTAAATGTTATTGTTATTATTTTTTATTGTGGTAAGAATACAACATAAGATCTACCCTCTTAACAAAATGTGAAGTGCACAATTACAATATTATTAATTGTAAGCATAATGTTGTACAGCAAGATATCTTGAACTGACTCATCTTGTGTAACATATATTCTATCTGTTGAACAGCAAGCCCCATTCCTTCCCCGCAGGTCCTGGCAGCCACCATTGCACTTTCTGTTTGACCATTTTGGATAACTCACATAAGTGGAATCATGTAGTGTTAGTCCTTTTGCAAGTGAGACTATAGACTAGAGAGATTCTGCACAGCAAAGGAAACAAGCAGCAATGTAAATTGGCTGAAATTCTTGAAAAACTTGTACATAATTGACAAAAAATCCAGAAATTGTTTAAGTTTGAGGTTTGAGAAAAATACCAATATTTCCATCTCCAGTTGACAATTATTACTTGTTTTAATGTATTAGTTTCTCTGTTTTCACTTATTTCTTCTTTCCCCTTAAAGATCAGTTAAATTCTTTCTTAATGTACTTTTCATTGATGTTTTCCTCTTTCATCTATAATAATTTCTCAAAACCTTTTTTTCCTGAGACATTTCCTTGCTTTATCATTTTGTAACATTTCCACCTTTATTTTCTATGTTCTAACTAACTTTTAAAAAGCCCGAAAAACTCTCCATTTTCTTGAGTAAATCAACTTTATTCTCAGATTATTCCCCTATTCCCCTGCTTTTCTCCCCACATCCTCTCTAGTTTTCTCTTCAAAGACATCATTCTATGTTAGCTTTTTTTTCTTCCCTCTGAAATACAGTTAACCTACCTCTTTTTGAAATACTTTTGGTCTCATTGATTTTTCTGTATTTGAAATTTTTTTCAGTGGCTTTCAAAGAGCTGTTCAGTCCATATTCTATTCAGAAGAAATATATGTTTTTGCTTTGAAACTTTCTTCTTTCATATTTCTGGATGTTTCTATACTTTAATTTTATCTCATTCTCCTCTAACATTTTTGTTTTAATCATGGAAGATATAAACCCTTCCTCTTTCTGAATTATCCTGGGTTTTTTGGAAGAGTGATTTCAAGACATAATGTTAGAGATTTCTCCTCTTATTCTGGGAAGATGGCCCCAAATCTCCTCTTCTCTGAATCTTTAGTAGGTTCATTTTATTAAAAACCTGTTTTCTAGTTTTTCTTTAAGTGTATATAATCAATCACTTCTGAAGACCATGATTTTCCAAAGTTTGCATCCTCTTTGGGGATAATAGATGGCTGGTTCCATAGTTTTGTTACAGAGGCCCACTTAGTTAAGCACTGTGTTCAAGACACCAAAATCTGAGGTCTTGGATTGTTTGCTTTTGTTCCATTAATTTACCTGAATTATGCAACTTATCTTCTTCTAGTTAATCTTTTAGGCTTCACAAAATATTTAATTAAAAACTTTTTCCACATTTTAGAATACAAAAACATTAAATGATGCTTTTGCAATTCTCTTCTTTAGTCAAATTGAAGATTTTGGTGGTGTATCCTTTCCATAAAGAGCTTGTCTAGTATCAGATCTCTTAGCTTCGACTTTAATAAGAAAGAATTGTCTCAAAGCACCTAAGTACACTGATCCAACTACTCACCTTCTCCCTTTCCTCCCGCTTTTTTGTCAGATTTAGGAGTTGCCTACTCATTCTGACCTTATTTTATTGAAAACTAGTTCTTGGGATCAAAAGTTTTTATTTAATATAATGCTATTAATTATTAGTCAAAACATGACCAAAAGACCTATCTGTTCATGTTATCATGCTCTTTGTCTTTTTTTTCTTTACAGAATTTATTCTTAAATATGTTATGGTTGTTGAAGAATGCTTGACTGTCCCTATTTTCATATTAGCTGAAATATTTCCATCTAAAGGAGAACTTTCTCTCAACTCTTACTAGAGTTCCATGAGGTACAGTTCTGTTACAGTTTAGATGTGAGGTGTCCCCCAAAAACTCATATGTGACACAATGCAAGAAGGTTCAGAGGAAAAATGATTGGGTTGTAAGAGTCTTAACCCAATCAGTGATGTAATCCCCTGATAGGGATTAACTGAGTGGTAACTGAAGTGGTGGGGTGTGGCTGGAGGAGGTGGGAATTGAGGCATGACTTTGGGTATATATTTGTATCTGGAAAGTGGAGTCTCTCTCTTTCCTGATGTGAGCTGCTTCCCTACACCACCACCATGTTGTTCAGCCTCATCTTGAGCCCTGAGGTATGGAACCAGCTTTCTAAGACCTCTGAAACTATGAGCTCTCAAATAAACTCTTCCTCCTGTATAATTGGTCAGATCCTTTAGTCATAGCAATGAAAAAGCTGACTAAAACAAGTTCATAAAGGAAAGGCAGGAGAGGTGCTTGATTCTTTTCCCTTATTGATCAGCTTTAAAAAAATATATCAAGTGGTTCCCCACCATGCTCTTGTGATGACCCCCCCCCCCTTTTTTTGGTATCATTATGAATTTGTACATTTAAACACATGAGATGTGTTCTAATTGATTGGAGGCCTAAGCATTACTGGAGCCTAAATTTTTCCATATTTCGCCATTTGAAACATTCAAGTTGGCTCCAGGGTTCTACTTTAGTAGTGTTTGATGACTTCACAAGCATTTCAGAGAAAACACTAACTGGGTGCTATGGGTGTGTATTTCTTCTGTTTTTAGCCATTATTTCTAGTTTTTTTTTTAGTAGACATAGAGTTTAAAAAATGTTTTTTTAGAAGACAGGTTATCTCTATGTTGCCTAGGCAGTCCTTGAACTTGCAATCCTCTTGTCCTAGCCTCCTAAGTAGCTGAGATTACAGGTGTGGGCCACCATGCCTGGCATAGGAAAACTTTTTAAAGCTAAAATACACTATGAATTCCTAATGGTGCTTCTGGTTAAAATCCCACAAGTTTTTTACTTCATCTCATTGATCTATTTTTCCTTTCTTCTACATCAAAATATTTCTTAACACTAATATAATTATTCATTTTCCTCATTCCATGCTAGACAACACAGTAGTTGTAATATTACTAATGTAACTATTAACAATATGACTAGTTTAAAAAATGTAAAATTGTTTTCAATTCTTTATATAAATATTTCAAAAAGAATGAGCAGACACATTATGGTATTTTAAAGTCATGTAGAGTAACTTGTTTCTGGTGGTTATACCACCAACTGGATATACATTTAGACTCATTTTCTTTAAAACATTTTACTATTAGGGATTATCATTATTTTTTGGGTACTAAGGATTGAATTCAGGGGCATTTGACTGCTGAACCACATTCCCAGCCCTATTTTGTATTTTATTTAGAGACAGGGTCTTACTGAGTTGCTTGGTGCCTTGCTTTTGCTTAGGTTGGCTTTGAATTCAGGATCCTCCTGCCTCAGCCTCCTGAGCCACTGGGATTACAGGTATGTAAAATCCTGGCTGGGGGATTTCTTGGGGGTGGGGTACTGGGGATTGAACTCAGGGGCACTCAAACACTGAGCCACATCTCCAGCCCTATTTGTATTTTATTTAGAGACAGGGTCTCACTGAGTTGCTCAGTGCCTTGCCTTTGCTGAGGCTGGTCTTGAACTCAAAATCCTCCTGCCTCAGCATCCCAAACTACTGGGATTACAGGTGTGTGCCACCGTGCCTGCTTTGGGCATTATTTTTATACTTTAAAAAATTAGAATATTTAGATAAAAAATAGAATATAATATTTGTAACACAATGCTTTAAGACAAAGTAAAATAAATACATAAAACCTATAGCTTGGAAAAAATTAGAATATAATTTACATGCTATAAAATTAATTTTTTATAGTTTTACCAGTTTTGACCAATGCATAAACCTCCATCCAAATCATGATATAAGATATGTATCACCCTCCAAATTGCCCTGAGCCACTTTGTAGTAAGTCTTTCCCTCTACCCTACAGTCCCTGTAAATGAATCTAGTTTTTTTTTTTTTTTTTTGGTCCCTGTAGTTTGTCTTTTTCCTACAATATAGAATCATACAGCATATAGCTTTTTTTTTTCCCCCTTGAGATGGGATTTCACTGTGTTGTCTAGGCTGATCTCAAGCTTTTGGGTCAAATGATCCTCCTGCCTCAGACTCCCAAGTAGCTGGGATTGCAGGTGTATACCCATATGCCCAGGAGCATATAGCTTTTTAAATATGGACTCAGCCTAAAGGGATTAATTCTGTTTTATAATGATATATTTATAGGAGTCCAGTCATATGAAAAAAAAAAAAGTATATGCAAAGAAGCCTAGCTTCTATGCTTGTCCTCTCTACTTTATTCCTTTTCTCCTATAGATAGCCATTTTCTATTTTTTAATATATTATTTATATATTTGTCTATTTCACATCTCCTCTTTTCTTAGATAAACAACATTCTACACACATTTTTCTCAGGTGCTGCATTTTAATTTTAAAAGAATAATACTATGTCTGACTAGTCTGTAGTTTTAAATTGGAACTATGGATTTGATAAGGAATAATCATTTTTCCTTTCTTCCCTGTTTTACCTAAGTGTTGTTATCAGCCAGTGGCAGAAATGTGTCTGCTGCTGTGGACTTGCTGTATGGTGTTTATGCTGCAGTTTTTTAGGATTGGCTGGGATTTCTTGAGTCAAAGTGGGCCTTTGTACAAGCTTATGCAGCAAAGAACAACAAATACTATTGAGTACCCACTTGTGCCAGGCAAATGGGATATGTGGGGGATGAGTCTGGAAACAAGTCAGATACTTTCCCTGACTTCATGATTTTACATTTGTGAGAACAGAAAAGAAAAGGGTAAAGAATGTTTGCCATGTCTAAGAGATAATGGGAGAATCTGGAGCTTCCTGCTTCCTAGTGTGGTAGCCAAGGCCCACTGCAAGAGTAGTCAGAATAGATGGTCACTTATCTTGGGGCTTCTTCTTGCCTTCAAGCCTGAACTGGCAATTGAAATTTGTGTGTCTACAAAAATAATTCCTTTGAGCTGCTGCTATTATTAGAAACACTTGTTTGAATAAGGAAGAGGTAGGGTAGTATATTAATATATTAGATCTTATTCTGTTTTTGCCCAGTGCTTTTAATAGATCTAAAGAAAATGGAAGGTCCCCAGGATTATTAATAAGAAGGGTATGGAGGAAGACAGCCAGTGGTCAGGCTGGAGCTGTAACAGCTTAGGAGCTAAAGTTCAGAATGGCAGGTAATCAATATGATGGGATGATGGGCTTAGTATGTATAAGATGAAATAATAAAAGTAACATTTATAAACCTTCATCTCCCAGTTAAACACACATACCTGACCCAGGAATTGGAACAGCTGAAGAAAGAGCCAAGGGAAAGTAGAGCAAGTTGTAGGCCCAGTTGCTGCTTTAAAACAATGAGGTGAACCAGCAGAAATAAGCAGCAGCATGTGTGAGCAACAAATGGGCTGCTGCATCATTTCTGCTACTAACTCTCCCACAGGAATCATTCTGTGTCCAACCCTCTTCAGAATTATATAGGGAAAGGGAATTCTGAAAAACAGTTCATCATGGCCATATTGACACATTATGAAGCTACTACGGGTGTGCACTACTTTTTGTTGTTGTTGTTTTTGGTGGCAAGTAACAGGCTCCAGTTAAAATTAGTTAAGGAAAAAGCAGTTTTCAAGATACAGGGGTGCCTCAGGTAATACTGAGCTAGAATATAGTCAGGCTTGCAGAGAACCTAGCATCAGGGATGGCACTCCATCCTGATGCTTTCATTGCTGTCCCTTTTCATGGCTGCTTCATTCTTTCTATAGACCTGTTTCCTGTGCCCATTTGACCTACATCACAAGTGGAAGATGGCCAGCCTACAGGTCTCAAAACTTTTTGTAACTAAATGAGGCTTCTCAAAACAATAAGCCAATCTGTCTCTGTCACTTCATTCTTAACTGTTTCATTTCAAATATTGGCAAATGAACCCTGTTTGGTCTAGCTTATGCTTCATGCTCATTCCTGGTTATATCAGGGGACAGAGTCACAATTTATAAAATTACTACCCACACTTCTCTATTTGTGGTCCTTTTCTCCATCTTTAAAGTCAGCAGTGTTGCCTCTCTCTCCGCCTTTCTTCCATAGTCCATCTCCTTCTCCCTCTCCTCTTCTGTTTCCCATTTTCGTTTTTAAGAACCTTGTGATTATGTTGGTTTATCTCTAGATAAATCAGGATAGTCTCTCTATTTTAAGGTCAAATAATTAGCACTTTTAATTCTATTGGCAAATTAATTTCCCTAACATGCTCACATGCTCTGAGGATTAGGACAAGGACAAATTGTCTAATTTAAGTACTGTAGTAACTCCAATACCATCTTCTTACTCAGCAACATCTAATGACTAGAATGGGGGCTATATTTTCTTCATGTACTCTTTAAAGAAGGAGGAAATTTTTTCCTTAAGATCTCTTACCATTATTTTACTTGCCAGAATTTTATGATATGCCCATTCCTAACCCAATCACTGGCAAATAAATAAATAAATGATTGATTTGGGATAGTTAAGAACTGTCCCCTGTAAAATAAATGGAAATTTTTCAAAAAACTAGAGACAGTATTTTACCATATGATCCAGCAATCTGGGTATATAGCCAAAGGAACTGAAATCAGTATGTCAAAGATGCCTCTGCATTTGCATGTTTATTGTGGCATCATTCACAATAGTCAAGAAATAGAATCAACCTAGATGTCCATAGACAGATAAATGAGTAAAGAAAATGTGTTCATGTATGTAGTTAAATATTATTTAGTCAAACAAAGAATAAAATTTTGTCATTTGCAGCACATGGGTCAAATTGGAGGACATTATGTTAAGTAATTCAGGCACAGAAAAGCAAACACTTTAGGGCTGGGGTTGTGGCTCAGTCGTAGAGTGCTCGCCTAGGATGCATGAGGCACTGGGTTCGACTTTCAGCACCACATAAATGTAAAATAAAGACATTGTGTCCACCTAAAACTTAAGAATAAATATTAAAAAAAAAAAAGAAAAGCAAACACTTTATTCTTACTTATATGTGGAAGCTAAAAACTTGATATCCAAAAAGTAGAAAATAGAATAGTGGATACCAGAGCCTGGGAAGGATGTGAGGGAAGAAGGGAGACTGGTTAACAGGTACAAAGGTACAGTTGGATAGAAGGAATAACTTCTGATGTCCTCCTGCACAGTAGGATAACTATGGTTGACAACAATAAATGGCATAGTCACAATAACTGTAGAGAGGATTTTGAATGTTGTCAACAATGATAAAAGGCTGAGGTGACAGGTCTGCAAATAGTATTTCACATTGTATATATGTATTGAAATGTCACATTGTTGTCCAAAAATATGTATAATTACTGTGTGTCAATTAAAATATAAAAAAGGAAGGAGGAAGGGAAATCTATCCCTTAGGCCCACTCTCTCATAAGGCAAGTGGGTCTCTAACATGTGAATCAAAAAATGGCTTTTGGGTATACCTTATCCTGAAATGTCATCATGATTTTGGCCACTAATTTAAAAATATTTTTTTTTAGTTGTAGATGGACATAATACCTTTATTTTATTTATTTTTATGTGGTGCTGAGGATTAAGCCTAGTGCCTCACACATGCTAGGCAAGCACTCTTCCACTGAGCTATAACTCCAGCCCTTTGGCCACTAATTTTGACTTTGTAAGCTGAAGGAAAGAAAGGGAGTTGTTTCTCATTTAATTATTTGCCCCGACCTCCATGTTGAGAAGGGCAAAGAAGTTTGAGACATCTGGAGAAACGAAAGGGAAAAAAATAATAATAGTTTAAGTATAAGGGTATTATATCAATAGGGTTCTATCAGAAAAATTATGTGTATATCTATATGTCTCTATAACATAAGGTTACATCCTTGTAAAAAGTTACTTTATATATATATATATATATATATATATATATATATATATATATATACACACACACATCTACACATAAGTAAACATACACACATGTATATAAAATACACATATACACATGAGGGGATTTGTTACAGCGATTTAACTTTATGTAATTGTGGGATCTGATTAAGCAGTCTCTGGAAGGCTGTCATCTTCATGTCTGATGCTAAACTTGTGGACACAGTAGAATCAGGAAAAGAAAGATGGCTGTAAAATGCAAAGGGCAGGAGAATAAGAGTGGGCTCCATCAAGGATGGACAGAACACATGCAAATTTTTATTGCCCTTTCTCTTTCTTTAGAGTTGATTGAATCTTGCTCAGGTTCCAGCAAACAAAACAAAATAAAAACCTTTGTGTTGGGTGAATGGAGACCTGACTTGAAGAATCATAATGTGGTACCTCAAATTTTCATCTAGCTGTCAATAATGGGTCAGTATTAATTACAGATTGCCTCAACTGAACAGGAGATCAGGAGGTACTCTTTGTAAAGGACCCTGCCATAATGCCACAGTCCTATACTGTTGTCTTCTCATTAGCCTTCCTTAAAGAGACCAAATATTCTGATTAGAATCATGTTGAACCTTCTTATGTAATTCTGAATATCTTCTAATGTTGAGAGCCACAGCCGAAGGGGCCCCAGCAAACTTTCAGCTGCCAGCAAACTTCCAGCTGCTGGCTGATGATTGGCTCACAGTGGCCCCAGCAACATCTAGCTGATTGGCTCCTCTGCGGTGATGCTCATTGGGCTGTTTCCCTGCCCTTTCAGACCACAGAGCTGCTCATTGGGGGACTTTTTTGGCTCCGCCCACGTGACCCAGCCAATCGGCCTCAAGAGCAGGAGGATTGTGGGAGGTAGAGAGAGGCTTGTGTTGGAGAGAGAGGCTTGTGGAAAGCTGGTGGTGGCAGTTGGGGCTCTGAGGGTTTTTCCTGAGAGGCTGTTTTGTTTGGCGTGTGTGGTTCTAAAAATAAAGTTAGTTTCTTTTGACAAGTGGCTCCTGAATCGTGCCCAGCCAGACTGCGGCATTCTAATTACAATTACATAATTTTCATTTTAATCATTTGTGATCCCTGAGTAATTTCTTCAGTTTATATTATTTTTCAAGTCATTAATTCACTTTTATATATTTATAGTTTGATGTCCAGCCTATTAACTATGTTTTCAATATTTATAATTTTGTGCTAGGATAGTATATGTAGGTATAATATTGGTGTTACAGTGTTGGCTCAAAGACATTACATTTACTGATAGAGAATAACTATGGGGCCTGCGACCCACCGGCAGAAGAGGAGCAGCAGCCTGCTGAGAGGCAGAGCCGCCCCCTCCCCCTGCACCGGCAAGGTAGACAGAACTGTGACCACCCACAGAGCAGGCCAAGCGGCCTGCTGAGGGGCAGAGCCGCCCCCCACCCCCTGCGCCTGCCAGGTAGGCGGAACTGTGACCACCAACAGAAAAGGCCCAGTGACACGCGGCGGGACAGAGCTTCCAATCACTCCTGCAAGGTAGGCGGGCCTGCGACCCACCGGCAGAAGAGGAGCAGCGGCCTGCTGAGAGGCAGAGCCGCCCCCTCCCCCCGCGCCTGCAAGGTAGACGGAACTGTGACCACCATCAGAACAGGCCAGACCTGCAACCGACAGACAGAACAGGTCCAGTGGCCTGAGGAAGGGTAGAGCCGCCCCGCCCCCCGCGCCTGCAAGGTAGGCGGACCTGCGACCCACTGGCAGAACAGCCCCAGAGGCCTGAAGAGGGGCAGTGCCGCTGCCTGCGCCTGCAAAGTAGGCAGAACTGCGACCACCGACAGAACAAGC
>NW_025999900.1:26923825-26996665 GCF_001458135.2 Marmota marmota marmota | reverse complement strand
TAGTAGAGGATAGGAAAGGCAGCAGAACACAACAGACACTAGTATGGCAATATGTAAATCAATGGATGTGTAACTGATGTGATTCTGCAATCTGTATATGGGGTAAAAATGGGAGCTCATAACCCACTTGAATCAAAGTGTGAAATATGATATATCAAGAACTATGTAATGTTTTGAACAGCCAACAATAAAAAATTAAAAAAAAAAAAAAGGAGAAAGGGGAGGGATGAAAAGGGAGGGGCATAGGAGTGGGAAAGATGGTGAAATGCGATGGTCATCCTTACCCTAAGTACATGTATGAAGACACAAAGGATGTGACTGTACATTGTGTACAACCAGAGATATGAAAATTTGTGCTGTATATGTGTGATATGAATTGTAATGCATTCTGTTGTTATATATAAAAAAATAAAATTAAAAAAAAAAGAGAATAACTATGTATTGGCAAAGTATAAATATACATGAATAATACCAGAATTTTAAATGATTATTCATCTGACAAAATATTCTCAAAATATACATGCTAAAATTTATTAAATTCAAGGACAAATTGACATGACTTGAAGATTTAACATAAATCTCTCAAATATTATGTTAGAAACACCCACACAGAAGCACATTTAAATTTGACAAAACAATGAAAAAGTTTAATCTAATGTACATTTATAGAATTCTTCTCTCAACAGATAATTAATTGTTCTTGCTTACATTTTATATAAAAATATTTATGTGTGATTACTGATTTAGTGTTTTGCTAATTTTTTTATTTTCTCTCTTCCATTTTTATACTTGTTACCTATTGATTGATTAAAGTTATCATTTGTTTCTCTAAAAAGATGTAATATTCTACATTAATAGGGCAAGGTGGTGAGACAGTATTTTTCTTCAGAAGAATTATTTGAAAAGTGTGTGTATATATGTGTGTGTGTGTGGTGTGTGTGTGTATATATATGTATATATATATATAAAAGCTATTAGCATTTTATGCTAATATTTGGTCTGTTGATGGCATTCAAAATATCCTTCTCTGTATTAATCCCCATATTAGACTTAGTTACTGTAAAAAAAACTGTGGTTATCAACATTCCCATGTAATTCTTATATTAACTCCAAGAAGTGACTTAACTCTTTGCATCATATTTCTAATTTAAAAGTGAAAATTGCAGACTTCTCAAATTATTCAAAATCAAAGTCTATCTGATCTTCAAAGTTTTCTTTTTCGCTTTTTATTTTACCTTCAATTACATAGAGCTTTCATGAAATCAACTGTTAATAATTTAAAAAAATTTAGCTAAAATTGTTTTTGATATGTGGATAGCAGTAGTAAATACATAAGGCAAAATGAATTCATATGTGTATTTTTCAAACAAGTTTTCCAGCCTGGGCAACTTAGTGAGACCCTCTCTTAATATAAAAATAAAAAGGATTGAGTATGCAGCTCAGTGGTAGAGTGTCCCTGCATCCAATCCTAGTATCTGAGAGAGGGAGGTGGGGAGGGAGAGGCTTGTTAGGCTGTGGACCTTCCTCACTCCCTACTTTTCATACTGTGAGCACTGTAGCACTTGATATATCTTCTTTTCTTATAGATGCTGTTCCATTTCTAATTTCCAAAGTACCTAGGACTGAGTTTTTAATAGAAACATGAAGAGGCAGGGTTTTTTTTTTTTAACATTCAAAGGAGTTAATATACAATTGTGAATAATTTCCAGGATCAGATATTGAATGTAAAATTGTGCAAGTAATTTTTACATTGACATAAATGTTATGACTTTGTCTATTTTGAGTAGATTATCTGCTCATGATCATACCAACTCTTTCCATAGCCACATGTGTAGATTCTGAACACAGTTAACTCATCTAGGCAGGAACTTTTCTGATGGCTTTATTTCATGGCCTAAACACTCAAATAACTTGTCCTAGATTTGTTTTGGATGTATATTTATAGTGAACAAAAAAATTAAAATATTACAACTTAGCAATGTCTATTAAAATAGAACCCATATATATGCACACACTATTATATATCCTTTTATCTAGCAATCCTTCTATCAGTTTATTCTACTAAAATATTCTGAAAAGTATTCAGTAATACTAGTCACTCTAAGATTGATTAAATAAAAGCATACACTTAGAATAAAACTCTGTTAAAGTGAATAAGATAGATCTATAAGTAACGATGATAACTGGACAAGAGCAAGTTGCAAGAGTATATAATATCAAATTTCTGTCTTAAATATCTACATATATGTACAAATATCACATAAAGGACCTTTGTATATGAAACAAAAGCTAAATAAAACATTTAATTGATATCCCATGGGACAGTAGATTTATGGGACACATTTTTTTCTCTGACATGGATTTCAGAACTGTTTCAATTTTTAATAATTATCATTTTTTTAAATGAAGAAAGAACATACTTTAAAAAATACTCTGTACCTTCCCTCTTGGCTTCATCAAAATAAGTGAGACCCAAGTGAGAGGTAGTATAGGGTCTAAAATTTTGAGAGAGATGATGAACTTAGTTGACCCTGTCTCAAAATAAAATAAAGGGATGTGGATAAAGTTCAGTGATACAGTACTTGTCTAGAACCCTCAAGGCCTGGGTTTGATCCCCAGAAGCAAAGGGAAAACTGCTCTTTGCTTCTTTTTCTTGATGAAGTAGGTGTTGGATATCCCTTCTTAGTATATTTTATCTAAAAAGTTTTATCCTAACCAAACCATCAAGTCTAATTTAAAATGGAAAATTCATGGAAGGAGAGGCCTCTCTCCATGCCCCAGGGGACTCATTTTTCCCTGGCTCCCTCTGGATCCTTCCAGTTCATTAGCTAAGGAGTTGCGGGTGTTGACTCTAGCCACAGCTGCTGCCTTCTCTAGTGTCACTCTGATCTGGTCAGTGAAAACCCCTGGTGGAAAACAGCAGGCTCTGAGGGGCTGCCAGCCCAGCCTGCTGACTGCCTCCCAAGCATGCCTGCTGGCTCAGCCCATACTCCCGTGGTCTCCCCCTCCCTTTCTTCCCAAGCCATTGTGCTTCAGATAATCATTAGGAAACACCAGGAACCGAGAGGCTTTATTATTCTGGGTGGAGTGTGCCAGGAGGGAGAAACTCAGACTGTGGGGCCTTAAATCCCAGACTGAGATCTTAGAAATGACCAGAGCCAAAAACCTTATTTGGGTGAGAAGCATCGTGTTCCCCCTGGCAACTGGACTCTATATCCTTGGATATTGAGATTATAAAAGAGAACTGCTCTTAGCTGGTATGACAGCACATGCCTGTAATCCCAGCTACTCTGAAGGATCAGGCAGGAGGGTCACAAGTTTGAGGCCAGTCTGGGAACTTAGTTGACTCTGTCTCAAAATAAAATAAAGGGATGGGAATGAAGTTCGGTGATAGAGTACTTGCCTAGCATCCTCAAGGCCTGGGTTCGATCCTTAGAAGCAAGAAAAAACTGTTCTTTGTTTCTTTTTCCTGTGAACTCAGGACACATCACAGAGCATTCTTTCACTCACTGTGGTCCAGGAGAAGCCCAAGGAAGGACATGAGACTGAGAATGTAGGTTCTATTAATTAAAGATGGCAGAGATGGATGAATCACAGCAGTTTATCACATAAGAAACACCTGGATTAGATTCTGATGTGGTGACATCCCGTATGACAATAGAAACAGAAGAGGGACATTCAGTGTTCAGCAGAAGATAGGAAGTTCTGCTCAAAGATTTCTTTCTGTTCCTTAACTCCAGAACTTAAGTCCTGTTACAACACTTGGAGCATAGAATTTACTTTAGTCATTTCCTGACTACTACATTTGATCCCATAGTTCTGACCCTCTACCCCCCACTTTTATTGGTAATGATTATATGGACATCAAAAGAGAACCAGCAGGCTTATTTCCTTATAAGGCCTAATTAATCAACTTTCTTTGCATCCTGATAGGTTTTTTGCTTTGATTGTTTAATAAGAAACAAATTTGCATATCTAGAGTATTTAGATAATTTTAGTGTTTTTCTGTGACATTGTGAAACCAAGTATTTAAAAAATATATCTATGTGCAGCTAACTTGGTAGGTCAATCTCTATGTTTCAGTAGGGAAAAACTACACCATAGAAATTGCTCTCAGACTCCTCCGGAGCCCTTTTAATAAGTCAGGGAATTTTTTTGGTGTCTGTCAGAACCCACTGGAACTCACTGATATTTTTCCTTTCTGGGCACACAGCTAGACCTAATTTCTTGGCCTCTCTTGTACTTGCTATTGCATATTATTTCCAGGTGTGACCTTGCAACTAAGTATGATCAATAGAATGTAGAGAGAGTGATGTGCTCCTTTTCTAGACCTTTCCATAGAAGCTTCCCATGGACAAGCTCTACTATTCATTTGTCAGCCGAATGGAGAAATTGAAAGTCAAAGGAGATCACAGTTACCAGATAGAAGAACTGGGGTGCTGAATAACTTGTGGAGCAAGTCACTTGGATGACCCTCATTGGACTAAGAAATAGTGTGCTAAGCCACTGAAATTTAATTTTTTTTTAAATTATAGTTGGGCACAATACCTTTATTTTATTTGTTTATTTTTTATGTGGTACTGAGGATCGAACCCAGTGCCTCACATATGCTAGGTGAGCACTCTACCGCTGAGCCACAACCCCAGCCCCAAGCCACTGAAATTTGAGGGAATCACTACATTAGTGATTCAGAGGTAATTTCTGCAGTCTGAAATTCATTTCAGTAATGGAAAATACTGCAGAAGTATTAATATTCTATATTGTTAGGTCTCCATTTAAAAAGAGAGCTAGTTCATGGCATCAATAACTCTTGAAGATATGACCCTCCTTTTTAATTTGGAATAGCAATATCTTGTAGAATATTTATGGGTAAGCCCTCAGAGACCATTTATATTAGAGTGCTGTTAGTCTCAAGGACAAAAAAAATTGACTTTCCATGTAGCAAGACCAAACACAAATTAAAGTAATTCTGCTCAATTTTAATATAGTAGCAGGGATAAAGGGAAATTGTTATTAAATCATTTCTAAGATGCCTTCCAGATAGGATGTTCTTATCCTCTAAGTTTGATAGAGACAGAAATAGACTAAATTTTACTAAGGAAAAAATAGGGAAGTTTATTGAATATTGTGTAGTTCACTAAGTAGCAGAAAAATAAGACCTCACAAGTATAGAAGCCGTGGTATCTACGGGATCTCAGTTGGAAGAACTCATGGAAAGTATCACAGAAAGTAAAAACTGTTATCACAATGACTTAGCTCCACTCATCTGTTCATCCCTTGGCCACACCTCTTCATACTATCACATTGGGTCTTAGATTCCAACATAAGATTTTTTAAAGGGACATACACTTTCAAACTATAGCATCACCTGAAAAGTCTAACATTTTTAACTGTTGCTTGTAATATGAATGAAATTCCTGTGCATATATTCCAAAGGAGTATACACATGTTGCTCTGTGAATAGTTGCAGTTTTTAATACTGTGTCTAAGTTAGCAACATAGCAAGTTTAGTTGAGAAACATCTTAAGATTGACAGCAATTTTTAAAGTATTTATTTCATTTTAGTGAGAAGAAATATTTGGGGCCATTAGCATCTGAGGTTAAAAGGACAGTGAGTAAATCATATTAAGTCTGTTTATTAGTAGAGGATAGGAAGGGCAGCAGAATACAACAGACACTAGTATGGCAACATGTAAATCAATGGATGTGTAACTGATATGATTCTGCAATCTGTATACGGGGTAAAAATGGGAGTTCATAACCCACTTGAATCAAAGTGTGAAATATGATATGTCAAGAACTATGTAATGTTTTGAACAACCAACAATAAAAAAAAAAGTCTGTTTATTGATCCCTGAGTCACTGGGCTCTTAATCCATAGATTGATACCAACTCTTTGTCTGAATTATGTGTGCCCTGTGAAATGGAGTTATATTCATTTTTAAAACTTTGTTTTTAAATAATTTAAAACCCTTATTGAAGAGTTGCAAAGAAAATGCAGAGTTTCCATATATCTTCTACACAGCTTTCTCTAATGTTAGCATTTATGTATCCAGTAGTTAACATTCATTTTTTAGTGACCGAGCATGTACATGTACATAGTCATTTAGATTTGAGAGAGACAGAGAGATATATTTGGAATAGTGAGGTTTTGATTAAACAAAATAGAATTTAGGTCTTATATCATACTTTGTAGCTATTAGATAATGCCAGGCAAGTTACTTCTCTGTAAAAACTGGGTACTATCTCAGCAAGTTACTTCTCTGTAAAAACTGGGTACTATCTCTCCTACAGGGTCCTCATGAGGATTATACATATATAAAATCATAAGATTTTGATCAGAGCAGATGTTTAATTGATGTTCATTTCTTCTTCCCTCTACATGTATCAACATTCTTTTGGTTTCCCTCTATCCCTTCCTTCTTTCTTGTCTCAATATTATTGAATAATGTCATTCTTATCCATTTATTGCTTTTGTCTGGTAGCCGGAATCCGTCTGCCTTTCCAGTCCTCCAATTCCAGCCTTTTCTGGTGCAGAGGGAGAATATGGCCTTTTTGACCCTAGTATTGTTCTACTACTTCTAGTTTAGCCCAAAGCCTTGTCATTCATCAACCTGAATTTTGAAGTACAAAATGCTTTCCACATCACTAGCAAGGATATGGAGAAATTATAAAGAAAAAAATTGAAACCATCTATAGGTTGAAAAATTGTGTATGTGTTTGTCTGTCTCTCTTTCTAGAGGGCATAACACGGACATAAAATCTGAAATATAACTCAAGTTCCCCAACACTTTAACACTGAAAGAAATCTCTAATATATGAAGTTTAAGACTCTGGATCCAAATAATTCATTTTAGCCAAGTGAGACTCAGATCCTTAATGGGCTAATCTACTCTCATTTACTCTGAAGAATGTCCACAGGGAAGGAAAACAGTACAATACTGGCACCATTTCACCCTTCAGCAAAAATCTGCTTAAAACCAGATGCCTGGTAGCCATATGACAGACGTTCCACCCTGAGGAGGGGGCTGTCCTTGGGGATCTGGGAGAGGCAGGGTGATTATGCTGCATGCCTGTTTCTAAGCCTAATAGGCAGGCAGAGAGGGAGAGATGGAGCCCTGAACATCTTGGAGGTGACACCCTCTGGGCAGTAAGTGTTTCATACAGGGTTGAGCTACATCTCAGCATCTGTCCCACGGCAACAGCCCTTTCTGCCATATGGGGGAGCAAGATTTGGCATGGAATTGGGATCCCCAGGCTAGTACAAACTCCATTGTTCATGTGAAATTGTGGATTAGAGGTCTAATTCAAGAGAGCGGGGGAGGGGAGGAAGGAAGGAAGGAAGGAATACCACTGTTAATGCACAATTGCCTTTTATTAAAAATTTTTAATTCAAGGACTGTTATTTTGGTCCACAACAGAGTGAAGTTTACTTTGACATCATCAGGGGCTATAATATGGGGAACCCCCCCAAAAAAACAAACAATAATTGGTGTTGGGTTGGCAAAGAGTTTCACTAGGAGGAAGTGCTTGCCCATAGTGGGTTTGTTCAGAAGTCCAGCAGGGGTAATTTGAAGGGTCACAAAGTGAAAACATTACCATTTGGTTTGAAAAATGGAAGCCAGATGTGAAGCAAATAGCTTTTACATAGCATCCACATACCCAGATTTGTAGTGGGCAGAAGAAAGGGGCTGAGGCCTGTAAGTATCTCACTGTGGAGGCTGTTACTGGACCACAGGACCAGAAAGCACTTTTTTATATTAAATGATACTGTATGAATGAGGAGAAGAGAGATAGAGACCTAATTTGTGATGGTGAGGGATTAAAGCATTAATATTAAAGCATATTAGATATTTGAATTTTGTGGAGGTGGCGGGAATAAAATTATTATGACTAAGGCCCCAGCATTAATAATATTCAGGTTTATAGAAATATGATATTTAGTCTTTAATTTTGAAAGAGAAACCCTGATATGTCCTACTAGCACCACTGTAGTAGTATCTACGTAATAATATATTGATCAGTGAGAGAGCACATGAATGATAAAGGTCTCATAAGTTATAAAGGAGCTGAAGATTTTCTATTGCTTAGTGATATTGTAGTTGTCATGTCCTAGTGCATGCATTACTCACATGTTTGTGATGATGCTGGTTCAAACAAACCAGTAGTATGAAAGTATAGCACATGCAGTTAAGCACAGTACACAGTACTTGATTATGAATGACTCTGTTACTGGTTTATGGGTTTGCTGTACTATACTTTTTAATTTGTATTTCAGAGTTCACTACTTCTACTTATTAAAAAAAATTTACTGTAAAACTATGCTAGGCTACCCCAGCAGCAACCTCATATATTTTGTGTTGGCTTTGTTTCTTGATTGCATCATTTTCATTTGTGCTTAACTTAAACTTCTGTTGCTTTGTTCATCATGGTCCTAGGAGTGACAAGATGGGGATGTATACACTTATATGTATGCTATAGCCTATCTTTGTAGGCTGTGCCATCTAGGTTTATGTTGTATATTCTGTGATATTTACACAATCAAATCACCTGATGAGGCATTTCTCAGACCATACCCCCATGATTAAATGATGCATGACTGTATATGAGCTAGTGGAAAAATGGCTAAGAAACCTGAATTGTGGTCTAGTTTTTTTTTTTTTAATGATTTGCCTTAGTTTCTTTATCCATAAATGGGATGACAATAATAGCTAACCACCTCATTAGGCTTTTGGATTTAGGTATTTTCTGTGTATTAGCTCACTTAATCCTCTCGAGATCCTTTGATACACATAAAGTTATCATTCTTTTTATAGTGTGAAGGAGCTGAGATGTGAGTTAAGTAACTTATCTAATGTCAGAGTTCCCATTTGACCCTAAGTTGTCTGACTCCAGAGCCTGCATATTCAACTCCCATATAATACTTTTTGTCTCACACTCTGTCAAGGGTAAAATTAGTAACAAAAAGGGACAACCAAGTTTTTTTTTGTTTTTAATTTTTTAAAATTGTCAATGGACCTTTATTTTGCTTATTTATATGCAGTGATGAGATTTGAACCCAATACCTCACACATGCTAGGCAAATGCTCTATCACTTAGCTACAACTTGAGCCTGACAACTGAGTTTTGAAGTAGATAGTAGAATGGAAAGTACCTGACAGAGGTGGATTTGAATCTTCATCATTACCTTATAACTAGCTTCAAATTACTTAATTTTGTAATTTTTTGTTTCTTTCATCTTAAATGGGAACATAGTATTTATTTTTCTGATTACTGGAAGATTATACATGAAGTATGTAAAGTGTGCATTTTGTAATGGGAAATCAAAAATTGGTAGCTATCATTGTTTGCTCTTGTTTTCATGTATTAATCTTGAGGGCCAGGTTCATATGTATATTTTGATGTTTTATTTTAGTTGTGATGTGACTGAGCACAAAGTTTTCATTCATTTATTAATAACAATAGTTAGCACTTCTAAGGGCTTATCATAAGCCAGGGGCTTGGTTACTAGAAGTTTCTTTACATATATTAACTCATTAAACTTTACCATAAGATGAAGAAAATACTCTGAAGTGTCCCAGTTTTACAGATGAGAAAACTGAGACAAAGAGATGTTAAGTAACTTGCTCCCAGTCACATAGTTTGTAAGGGACAGGGCTGGCATTTGAAACTAGTAGTCTAGTTCTTAATTACTGTGCTATTTGTCATAGATTTCATAGGATCATAAAGTTGGAAGAAGAAATAGAAGTGTTATAGACCCACAGTGGGAATTACTTGATATTCTGAGTTTCTTATACAGCCTCTGCTTCTCTGTCTTTAGCAACAATTGCTCATTGGTTCAATGAAGCAACCCTTTTAATTACTGGGCAGAACTCTTTGTGATAACATTCTAATGTTAAGCTGAAGCTGGCTTTACCTTTTCCTTATTCATTGATCTTGTAATTTTTTTTAAAGAGAGAGAATTTTTTAATATTTATTTTTTAGTTTTTGGTGGCTACAACATCTTTATTTATTTATTTATTTTTTAATGTGGTGCTGAGGATCAAACCCAGCACCCTGTGCATGCCAGGCGAGTGCGCTACCGCTTGAGCCACATCCCCAGCCCCAATCTTCTAGTTTTTGATGTACCCAGAATAAGCTTAGTTCTGTCTTTAACATGACAGCCTACTATCTCCTCTTTTCCAAGCCAGCAATTCCAGTTTCTGTCTGTGGGGACTTATCATTTTGGTTAGGTCATTGATTGTCTCTTTCTACATGTGGTAGAGTAAAACATGACTACTATTGTCCATCAGTTATACTTTATTTATTTCTCAGTGCAGGCTGAGATTGCATTTGGCTCTTTGGAAACCTTATCACATGGTTTTCTCTAATTGGCTCTAAGTAACTATAACCTCTTGTGTAATTAGTTAACTCATGTTGCCCTATAAAGATTCCATAGACTAGGTGGCTTAAACAACAGAAATCTGTTTTGTCACAGTTATGGAGGTTAATAGTTCACAATTAAGATTCAAACTGATGGGGTAAAAATGGGAGCTCATAACCCACTTGAATCAAAGTGTGAAATATGATATATCAAGAACTATGTAATGTTTTGAACAGCCAACAATAAAAAATTAAAAAAAAAAAATAAAGTGTATTTTATTTCCAAAAAAAAAAAGATTCAAACTGATTTGGTTTCTGGTGAAGACTCTCCTGCTGGCTTGTGAACAGTTACCTTCTCCCTGAGTCCTCACATGGTCTTTCCTAGAATCTCTCCCTGAGGGTGGGAGGGAAAGGGAGGGGGCAGGGGGTTAGCAAGGATGGTGGAATGGGATGGACATCATTATCCAAAGTACATGTATGAAGATACAAATTGGTGTCAACATACTTTATATATAACCAGAGATGTGAAAAATTGTTCTGTATATGTGTAATAAGAATTGTAATGCATTCTGCTGTCATTTATTTTTTAAAAAATACCTATCTGATTGGATTAGCGGCTTGCCCTTAGGATAGCACTTAACTTCATCACCTCCTCCTTGGCCCTATCTCCATATATAGTTATGTTTTGGGCTAGGGCTTCAACATATAAATTTCAGTAGGATACAGTTCAGTCCATAGAATCCTGTGATGATAAGGATAAAGATATATGCTAGATATTAGTGATGAAGTACTGAAGGAAAGGGCCATGGATATTTAGTTTTGGGTTCCCAGGTAGTGTATGAAGACTTTAAAGTGCCTCTTCACCTTCTGGAACTATCCTTCTTGTCTCTGTAATTCTACCAGGCCCCCAAGTTTCCCCTTTCTTGGTTTGGGTGGCTAGGATACTGAAACAGGGGAGATAGAAAGGGAAATAACTGAAACTGGTTATTACAATAATATTCTGAGTTTCAAGTCCAGGGATTTCCCCAGTTATTGCATATTGGGCATTTATTTGCCTTCTTGCCATAGGAAACAGATGCAGGGAAGACAGATTGTAAGCTGGAGTCCTTAATCATAAGAGAATAGGGATCCCTCCCTAGGATATTCATTGCTGGCAGGATGACCATGGAGACATGCCAGATAAATCCCAGCAGCCCTTGCTAAGAGATCTAATGTGAGGGACCTACTGTCTCTATGACCCAGCCTGTTTCAATCTGGAAGAGAGGATAGGGCAAACAGAGCATGCATCTGCTAGGATTCTCTGGATTGCAAGTGCTAAAAAAACTAGCTTAAGTGCCTTAAGCAAGATGGGAATTTATTGGTTTATATAAAAGTCCACAAGAAGACTGAGCTTCCAATATAATCCAATGGATCAATATTTGATCCAGTGTCAAATATGATCACTTGGATCTGTCTCTCTATTTGCTTCATCTGGCTGTCAGATTTACTAACTCACTCTGTGGTATTATCCTTGCACTAAAAATTCCAGATAAAGAGTAAAGAAGTTTTCATGGGTGTGATTGGGTTAAGTGCTATTCTGGAACTAATTAGATTAGCATAGCTACAGGGATGGGATGTACTGTTATTTTAAGCCAGTCAGGGACCCCTCTGTAAGCTAATGTTGGAGCTGGTTCCATGGAAACCACATGACTAGAGAGTGTGGAGGGTTGTTTTCCAAATGAAATTTTGGATCCTCTTTCCCAAAGGAAACTTTTAATTCCTTAGAAATTTTGGAAATGGCTATTGGATAGAAATAACAGGTGTTTATTACAGAACATTTCTTACGTGGCTCCCCAAACAAATCTTAAGTCTAATATTACTAGAATATCCTTGGGAATTTGAATAAGGTATTACTTCCTTTTTATAATCTTTTTATAGCAGCTTTGTGTTTTTATTTAGTGAAGTATAGATAGTGCCCTCAGATTTCCTATTACTTATTTCCCCCATGATCCTGTCATTCATGTTCATTCATTCTTCAAGGAAATATTTACTAAGTGTGTACTGTGTGCTAAGGATGCTAGGTTCTGGGGATGTAGTAGTAAATTAAAAAAAAGAGTTTCTGACCCTATAAGGCCTATAGTGTAGTGTTCCAGTCTCCTTATCAAGCTGCTGTGCTGGTGCATGCTCTTTGCATCATGTGGTGGGATTTCTGATCTCCCTTGAACCATGAGTACACCCACTACCATACTGGCCTTGTCTTCTTCTTTATTGTGTGACACAGGGAGAGGATCCCTTAATTTTATAGAGCATGGGAAAGATTGACATATGCTCTTGAATGTATAGGGTACACTTTTCATTGGTAGCAACTGTCACAGTTGCCATGAATTATTTGTATACTTATTTGTTTAATATCTTTCACTCTAGACTTCTCATAAGGGTAGAGACCATGACTATCTTATTCATCATTGATTACCTTTGCATAGTGTAGCACCTAGAGCATACTGAGTATTCAAATACTTGAAAGATCTGCTACATTGTTAGGTTTAATGAGAATATTTAAGGTAGAGTTCATCTAATCTTCCCATGCTCCCCCTCCCAACCCCACTATGAATCAGCCTTCTTATATCAGAGAAAACATTCGGCATTTGGTTTTTTGGGATTGGCTAATATAATACAAAATATAATAAAAATATAATACAAAAATATAACACAAAAGATACCTTGAAATATTTATTAGGTATGTGTCTTAATCTTCTCAGGCTGCTACGACAAAATACCATAGACTGGATAGCTTAAACAACAGAAATTTGTTTTTTCATAGTTCTAGAAGCTGGGAAGTCCAAGATCACGGTGTTGGCCTATTTAGTGTCTGGTGAGGGTCCTCTTCTTGGCTTGCAGATGGTCGCCTTCTGTGACCCTCACATGGCAGAAAGAAAGTTAGGGAGCTCTCTGGTGTCTCTTATAAAAACATTAATTCTATCAGTTTAGGACCCCACCCATATAACCTAATTTAGCCTTAATTGTCCCTTTATAGGACCTATTTCCAAATGTAGTCACATTGTGGGTTAGGGCTTCAATAATGTCAAGGGCACAGTTCAGTCCATAGCATTGTGATTACCTTTAGACTACACAACTTTGAGTATCATTAGGGACTTTTCTAGTATTTAGCTGCTTACTTTTTGGCATACTTTTATGTGGTAGCGGTGACAATACCCTTGAGTGCTCTGAGCATGTCTGTTCCTAAGAATCTAAGCATACCTGCTAGAAGACCCAGAAAGAGAAAGTTTCTCTTCTTCCAGTCTAAGGTGGGCTTTCTGAATCCTTATTTTTTATTCAAGTCTCTGTCTCATCAAGGATTGTAAATATCTGCTCCTTTTAGGGGAAACTTATCCTAAGTGCACAGCTCCCTTCTAAAACAAAAGAACAACAACAACAAAAAAGTCTCTAATGATCACTTAAGCACAAGCCAAAGTGAAAATCTTCTCTATCAAACAGAGTGCTTATATTTTTTATTCTAATTGTTATGTATGACAGCAGAATGCATTATAGTTCATATTACACATATAGAACACAATTTTTCATATCTCTGGTTGTGTACATAGTATATTCACATCATTCCTTACATGTCTTCATACATGTACTTAGGTTAATGATGTCTAACTCATTCCACCGCCTTTCCTACCCCCATGCCTCCTCCCTTTCCCTCTCACCCCTTTGCCCTATCTAGAGTTCATCTAATCCTCCTTTGCTCCCCCTCCAAACCCCACTATGAGTCAGCCTCCTTCTATCAGAGAAAACATTCAGCATTTGTTTTTTTTTTTGGATTGGCTAACTTCACTTTGCATTATATTCTCCAACTGCATCCATTTACTTGCAAATGCCATGATTTTATTATCTTTTATTGCTGAGTAATATTCCATTTGCATTTAGGTTATTTCATATTTTTTTCCCAAGAGAAATTAGTAGGTATAACCAAAGTTTCCACTCTCCCCTCCCCGGCCCTCAAACAAAGGCTTTGCTTACCCCAAGGAGAACTCAAGTCCCTCCCTGTATTTGCTATCTGCAAGAAGAGTATTGTTTTCAGTACTTAAATGGTAGATTCCTTCTATCATCTCTCCCTTCAAATTTTACCCATCAGGTAGTAGATAATTTTAGAAGTGGCCAGAACTCATCATGCTTTGCAGTGCCTTGGACTGGTACTGAATCACATAGTATGATATTTTAACCTTCAAAGCTGGATCACTGTATCTCTAAACCACTCATGGCTGGAATGAAGGACAAAAACACTATACTAAAGCTGCCAGAAATATTTTCTGTGTATATGATGGGTGGAAATGGGAATAATATTTGGAGCATAGTCTGTCTTTATTTTGAAAGCCCTTTAGGTCATATAGCTGTAATTAAAAAGAACTGACTGCTTATGTTTAGAATTGTCTTGAATATTAGTAAGGCCATCCAAATGTACATACTTCGGGCTGTGTGGTAAGTGTTCTCTTTAGGAACAGAAAATAATGTCTCTGAAGGGAAAGGCACATTTTAAAGTGCTTTCCCCCATCCTTTCCATTCAATGATTGGTTTAAAATTTCTGTGGAGAATGTTTAACATGACTAATAAATGCTCCAAAGTTCAATGAAGAAATCTAAACCACTAACAGCTTAAAAACAAGAAACAAAGAGTAAAATATAATTCCCAAATTGTTGATTCTTGATATTATCTTTTTGGTAATAGTAGTATAGATTGCAGTTATTATATATAATGTTTTCAAGTTAACAAAATGTTTGGTGGGTTGCCAACTAGGTCCATTTTAAGGGAAGAGCACTTTGTTCCAGCCCAAGCTGATAAGTAACTTCGAATCTTACTGTTAAAATAATTAGCATGTGTTCATAGTGGGGTTGGAGCCTAGTTTTGCTCCTTATCATTCCCAGTATCACCTCAGTTTCTGCTAGATTACCCCATTCTCTTTTCCCTGCACTGCCTGCCTCTGGGATCAAAAAGAAATGAAGGAGTCTTTGCCACCAATGAAGAAAGAGATGTCTGTGAGATAATCATGTTACAAAACTGTTACTCCAGATCACTGTACTTATATCTTCATCCTAGCTCACAGTCTAAAAGTTGATGGGTAGTTACCAGTACTCACACATTTGACACCACCAGATTTTGTATTTTTCCATTACTCAGTAGAGGCCCACTATTGACAAATACTGAACTTGGCAAGATTAGGAACCTAGAATCAGGAAATCCGTTCTTGGGTGGGTCACAGGAAGTTTTAAGACCTGTGAGCTCAGGTCCTTGGGGACCTGATGATGAGATAAAGATGATAGATTTTGCTGAGGACACTTTCTTCCAGTACTGCTACCAAGATCACTGTTCACGTGTGTCTACTGCAGAGTCGGAGAGAATTCAACCTTTCTATTCCTCAGAGCTTAAAGAGCTTGGAGAGAAACTACTTCCTTCTTGGGGTTCAGCCAAATGGAGCCTTCTTTGTGACCTCTGGTTTCCTATTGCTGAAGAAGGAGGAAGGTGCTGGGTTATGGAGAGCTCATCAGGCCTGTACAGAAAACAGGGTTTCTGTTTTGTTTGTTCTCAAAGGACAGATTACTGTCCCTCATCCTCATGGTAATAAAAAATGCTATACAGTAGTGGTAAGTGGTTCTCTTCCTGATATATTTTAAGTCTTTGAGTTATTTCAATAGGATGTTTATTTCATAGTGTGTTGTCCTTTTGGTGTGATGCATTTCTTTGACTGTACTGAGTCTTGTATACAAGTGTGCTACCATCTTTCTTCATATATTTGTTAATTAGGAAATATATTTTCCCCTTTGGAATTGCTCATTTTGGAAGAATGTTTCTTTATATATATGGCTTATGGTCAGAGTCTGACTCTATAATTTTTTTCTTTTTAAGCATATAGCTATGTATATATTATTAAGTAAACATTCTCCTTTATTTTCCCCATGGGAAGCCATGAATAAAAAATGGGTGTTCCAGTGCATGCATTGCATGCTTTTGGTTATTTTCTCAAACAATGATTAAAATCTTTCCCACAGGAGGAAAATTTACTTTTGAGGACAGGTAGAGGAATCCATCCAGTATTTTAAGTTTATTTTGTTGGCTACACTCTGGTTAGTCTCCCAAACTTCTCTGTCATTTTCCCAGAGGTTTTCAGAATTAAACTGGGCCTGTCTTTCAGCTGGTGATTTGCATCTATCTGCTCTTTTCCTGACACCTGAAAAGTGATTTTGAACCTGGAAGAGTATAGTCTCTTAAGATTTGGGGATTTTGAAAGTCAGAGAAGGAAGAAGTTTGAGAGCACAAATGCCCATGAGTGTTTTCTCTTCAAGTATTGAGTGAATTAAGTTCACCACTCCATTTATAATTCTACCAGTTTCTTCTATTAGCATTTTTTTGGTGGGGGGGGTGGGTACCAGGGATTGAACTCAGGGGCACTCAATCACTGAGCCACATTTCCAGGCCTATTTTGTATTTTAAGTAGAGACAGGGTCTCACTGAGTTGCTTAGCACCTTGCTTTTGCTGAGGCTGGCTTTGAACTTGAGATCCTCCTGCCTCAGCCTCCCGAGCCACTGAGATTACAAGTGTGGTGGTGCCTGGCAGCATCTTATATATAACAATGACATAGAGATACTGTGTCTGATACCAGTGTGGATGACAACTTACTGGACCAGTGTGGAGAAACCTATATCCATAAGCATTTGAATTTTCTCAGCTTTCAGGGTTTGCTTGATTTTTTATTGATTCACCATCTATAGATCAATGCCTATTTGCGTGTAAGACTTTATCTTTTTGGTGTGGGAATAGATAATCCATTGTACAGGAAAGAACAGTCTATGATAGTATTGCAATGATTGCTACTATTATTCTTATTGCCCTACTACTATTACTACTGCTATTGTTGTTACTGTTAACTACTGCTCTAACCATGATTATTGCTGCTGCTGCTGTGGATTCTGATGTAGCTAATACTGTTCCTTCTCTTCCTACTAGTCACCACTCATAATTTCATTTTTATGCTAGATGCTGTAAGATTTAAAAAATCAATTATCCAAGCCTTCAAGATGTTTATAGTCTACATAAGATTAACCTGAGAAATGGCTAGAAACCAGGCACAATAATTTTCAGTTGTATAGCATCATTATGTGTTAGATGCTTAACATAATTAGCTTATTTAGATAGCTTGACAATCCTCAGAGACGAGTCTTATTGTACCTTTTCAATGGATGAGGAAACTAGATCCAGAGATGGCAAGTGACTTGCCTTTGATTGCATAGCTAGTTTACAGAAGAGCTGGGATTTAAACCTATGTCTATTGGGCTCTAAAACCTACAGCATTTTCCCTAGACAGGACTGTAGTCTTTAAATTTGAAAAATGAATTCTCTTTGTTATGTCAGTACCCACAATAGTATCTACAAATGGAAGGGCATGTATCATGAAAAAAAAACTGAAGCATAAATAGAGAATATGAATGACTCTTAGTACTAGGTACTGAGACTAAAACTCAAGGCTCCCAATTCCCAGCCCTGTGCTCTGTTTCCCTTGTGGAACAACAGTTGGATTACTATCTTTCTAAACTGGCTCAGCAAATTCAATGTTTTAAGTTTATTTTCTTGGCTGCACTCTGGTCAGTCTCCCAAACTTTTTTGTCATTTTCTTCAAGGTACCCAGGTTCAACTTGGGTTGTCTTTCAACTGGTGATTTGGGTCTTTTTCTGCACAGGCCCATAGCCTGAAAATTACACTAGGGTGACCAGTCCTAACAATTGTTGAGATGAGCTTTCTTTGTCCACTCATGATGCTGCATACTTTGTATAACCATGTTCACTTTGATCAGGAGCATTGTCTTTGACCCTTGAGCAGCAATGGTGTTATAATGGAGAAATAAAAGCTTGGTGGTAATTGGTCTAGTAGCTTAATATTTCTTAGATCTGCCTATTGCTGTGATAAAAAAATATTGAAAATTTAATACGTCCTCCAGTGTCAAATGGTACAAACAAAGTTTCCTTAGGCAAGATTTTTTTTTTCCCATTTGCTGACCTCTAAAATGTGAGTGTTTATTGAAAGTTCTTTAAGGCAGTCTTTACTCTATGCTGTGTACATGGCTAATATTTTATGGATTATTGGAATGAACCCTGCCTCTTCTTTCATTGATGGCTGAATTCTGGATCATTGCTGGGGAATAAAGGTAGTGAGGACTGGACTGGTATGTTAATAAAGAAGGATCTGTGTTCTAGAGGTAAATGCATTTTGGGGGTTATGCATTATCTTGGAGGTTTAGAAAATACTCTGTTGGCTCATAGTTGGGTTCAAATCCTGATTCTGCTGTTTAATAGCAGCAAATTCTTGGCAACTCTAGAAACTCCGTTTCTTATCTGCAAAATGAGGATCAATATTTTTCTCCTAGGATTACATAAGGATTAAATGAGTTAATGATACCCTAAAAGTGCCTGTTGTATAGTTACTACTATAATAATAATTATTAGAATTTTTATCTCATTTGTTCTTTTTTCATTTCTCAAAAAGTAACTCACATTTGATTAAAATATTTGAATGCCTTGTTCTTCTACTGATTCTGTATACATGCTTCTTTAGTAATTTAAGATGAGAGTATATATTTAAGATAACTTATAGATAAACTAAAAAATGAGGAAAATAGACCAACTTAGAGATTAATCAGGTCCAACGCTAACTAGCCATGGAAACTGGCAAGTCATTCAGATTCTTTAGTTTCCTATGGCTAGTTAGTGTTGGACCTGATTATCTTTCCACTTGTCTAGTTAGTGCCTTTCCCACGGCATGCACTGCTTTGTAGTTATCAGTGGTTGTGGATGGCTGGCAGTCATCCATTCCTCCAAAAAAATATTCATTAGCTTCCAACTGAGTGGATTGAATTCTAAGGTAATTTAGGAATCAGATCAGATTTGTGAGGGAAATAACAGAGGGAAGGACTTGGTTTCTCCTTAAATCCCACCACCTAAGTGGTAGTTGCCCATAAAGTAGGCTTCTTTTGAAAAAGAGGACTCCAAAGATTTGACTCTCAAATCTTTCAGTGCATGGGAACCTTACACAACCTCAGAAGCAGCATTTCACTCAGGCTCAGATTGTCCCCTTGCCTGGGGTGGGATAGGCATTGATGTTTGCCTGCTTAAAAACCAACACTTGAAATCCTACATATAAAAACAGTATTGGCTCATTTTCACCTTTGGGGCACGTTTTTTCCTTCTGTCTTAATTGTTGTAGTAGATTAGTGGTATTGTACAGCATACCACTAACAATTTAAAACCTGAACCACACATTATTATAGCGTTGACCAACCACAGTGGTTACTCTAAAGTTAGGCCATACTTCTTGGGTGTTTTAAGATGTTAAGCCCTGGGCCAGTGTGCCAATAAAACAGGCTCTGGAGTGTCCTTTAATCTTGGTTAGGAAAAAGGTTCTCTCTGGCCAAATTCCATACAAGAGCTGCATAAGCACTATAAACATAGAACTGGGTAAAAATAACAGTTTTATTACCTGATTTTGTTCTTTTTGCCATATTTCAATGTAAATCTTCTTTTTGTAACATTTATACATATGATGATAATTTATGTTTACTTCTAAGTCTGTGTCTGTGTTATCCTTTTCAAAAGAATTCTATGAAGTATTATATTATAGTGAAATGTTTTTAATTGATAAAAGTAACTGATAGAATGTTAACTCTATTAGTAAATTAGTAATTTAAGAGTCAATTACCAAAGTAAGAGGGAAAGAAAGTGTTATGTGAAACACTCATTCTCACCTAGTTTTAAAACTTTCTCTGTGTGTATTTATATGCACATATATTCATGTTTGGTAATTTGATGTTTTTGATTACATGTGTTTGGCTGAGTAGGGTTGGAGAATGGGAAAGATTAAGTATTTTGAGTTTGACAAACTCAGGTAAAGTAGCATTTACTAATAAGCAAGGTACCCAACAAGTATTTGCTACACACCTATTCTGCTCTATGCTCTAGAAGATAAAATTCTTTTTTTTTTTAGTATTTTATGTTTTATTGTTGATAGACCTTTATTTATATGCAGTGCTGAGAATCAAACCCAGTGTTTCACACATGCCAGGCAAATGCACTATTGCTCAGCCCCAGCCCCAGCCCTGATAAAATTCTTTCCTTGGAGAAGCTTCAAGTTGTTTTCATGATAGATACACACCTGGGTAGTAGAACATAAGGCTCAGCTAGGACATAGGATTTCAGCTCTCTTGTTTGTTTTATGGTAACCTAGTGAATGTAAAAACATTTTTGTCAATGGCATGTGACACTCCATTTTAGTTAGAGCTGATTTTTTTAAGAGTGCATTATTGGATTATTCACTGAAGAAAATGTTTCTACTCTGAAACAAGCCTCTTTTATGAGAGCTGCGTGTGACTTCCTTATAATGAATCATTTAATGTATTAGTTAACTGAACAAATTTTACCTATGAAGGTATGATATAATTTCTTTTCCACAGAAGAAGGAACAACTTTAACTTCTTACAAGTTATCTTAGAAATCCCCATTTTTTTAGAATATATTATGTTCAAACTGGAAGAATATTTATAAACAAGAGTTGACTAGTTCATTAATAATTTTTCTCAGGTAAGACATGGAGTTTAGATTAAAGACCATGTGGGCTGAAACTCCTGTGTTACAAAACTCTGATGTAAATAACTTAAAAACAGTTACCATGATCACCATTTCTACCATCTCTTGCCAATGGAGACTCTGATGACACAGTATGTTTTTTGCTGATTTCCTTTGTCATTTAAGGTCAGATCTTTTCAGAAGCGAATTACTTTTTAGTATTTTAGGCAGCAAAGAAAGGGATAAACAATATCTCTAATGAACCTAGATGCAAAAATCCTCAATAAAATTCTGGCGAATCGGATACAAAAACATATCAAAAAAATTGTACACCATGATCAAGTAGGATTCATCCCTGGGATGCAAGGCTGGTTCAATATACGGAAATCAATAAATGTTATTCACCACATCAATAGACTTAAAAATAAGAACCATATGATCATCTCGATAGATGCGGAAAAAGCATTCGACAAAGTACAGCATCCCTTTATGTTCAAAACTCTAGAAAAACTAGGGATAACAGGAACATACCTCAATATTGTAAAAGCAATCTATGCTAAGCCTCAGGCTAGCATCATTCTGAATGGAGAAAAACTGAAGGCATTCCCTCTAAAATCTGGAACAAGACAGGGATGCCCTCTCTCTCCACTTCTGTTCAACATAGTTCTCGAAACACTGGCCAGAGCAATTAGACAGACGAAAGAAATTAAAGGCATCAAAATAGGAAAAGAAGAACTTAAATTATCACTATTTGCAGATGATATGATTCTATACCTAGCAGACCCAAAAGGCTCTACAAAGAAACTATTAGAGCTAATAAATGAATTCAGCAAAGTGGCAGGATATAAAATCAACACGCATAAATCAAAGGCATTCCTGTATATCAGCGACAAATCCTCTGAAATGGAAATGAGGACAACCACTCCATTCACAATATCTTCAAAAAAAATAAAATACTTGGGAATCAACCTAACAAAAGAGGTGAAAGACTTATACAATGAAAACTACAGAACCCTAAAGAGAGAAATAGAAGAAGATCTTAGAAGATGGAAAAATATACCCTGTTCATGGATAGGCAGAACTAACATCATCAAAATGGCGATATTACCAAAAGTTCTCTATAGGTTTAATGCAATGCCAATCAAAATCCCAACGGCATTTCTTGTAGAAATAGAGAAAGCAATCATGAAATTCATATGGAAAAATAAAAGACCCAGAATAGCAAAAACAATGCTAAGCAGGAAGTGTGAATCAGGCGGTATAGCGATACCAGACTTCAAACTATACTACAGAGCAATAGTAACAAAAACAGCATGGTACTGGTACCAAAACAGGCGGGTGGACCAATGGTACAGAATAGAGGACACAGAAACCAATCCACAAAACTACAACTATCTTATATTTGATAAAGGGGCTAAAAGCATGCAATGGAGGAAGGATAGCATCTTCAACAAATGGTGCTGGGAAAACTGGAAATCCATATGCAACAAAATGAAACTGAATCCCTTTCTCTCGCCATGCACAAAAGTTAATTCAAAATGGATCAAGGAGCTTGATATCAAATCAGAGACACGCCGTCTGATAGAAGAAAAAGTTGGCTACGATCTACATACTGTGGGGTCGGGCTCCAAATTCCTCAATAGGACACCCATAGCACAAAAGTTAATAACTAGAATCAACAAATGGGACTTACTCAAACTAAAAAGTTTTTTCTCAGCAAAAGAAACAATAAGAGAGGTAAATAGGGAGCCTACACCCTGGGAACAAATCTTTACTCCTCACACTTCAGATAGAGCCCTAATATCCAGAGTATACAAAGAACTCAAAAAATTAGACAATAAGAGAACAAACAACCCAATCAACAAATGGGCCAAGGACCTGAACAGACACTTCTCAGAGGAGGACATACAGTCAATCAACAAGTACATGAAAAAATGCTCACCATCTCTAGCTGTCAGAGAAATGCAAATCAAAACCACCCTAAGATACCATCTCACTCCAGTAAGATTGGCAGCCATTATGAAGTCAAACAACAACAAGTGCTGGCGAGGATGTGGGGAAAAGGGTACACTTGTACATTGCTGGTGGGACTGCAAATTGGTGCAGCCAATTTGGAAAGCAGTATGGAGATTTCTTGGAAAGCTGGGAATGGAGCCACCATTTGACCCAGCTATTCCCCTTCTTGGTCTATTCCCTAAAGACCTAAAAAGAGCATGCTACAGGGACACTGCTACATCGATGTTCATAGCAGCACAATTCACAATAGCAAGACTGTGGAACCAACCTAGATGCCCTTCAATAGACGAATGGATAAAAAAAATGTGGCATTTATACACAATGGAGTATTACTCTGCATTAAAAAATGACAAAATCATAGAATTTACAGGGAAATGGATGGCATTAGAGCAGATTATGCTAAGTGAAGCTAGCCAATCCCTAAAAAACAAATGCCAAATGTCTTCTTTGATATAAGGAGAGTAACTAAGAACAGAGTAGGGACGAAGAGCAGGAGAAGAAGATTAACATTTAACAGGGATGAGAGGTGGGAGGGAAAGGGAGAGAGAAGGGAAATTGCATGGTAATGGAAGGAGACCCTCAGGGTTATACAGTGGAGGGGGTAGAGAGAGAGGAGGGGAGGGGAGGGGAGAGGTGGGGAGGGGGGATGGTGGAGGATGGGAAAGGCAGCGGAGCACAACAGACACTAGTATGGCAATATGTAAATCAATGGATGTGTAACTGATGTGATTCTGCAATCTGTGTATGGGGTGAAGGTGGGAGTTCATAACCCACTTGAATCAAAGTGTGGAATATGATATGTCAAGAAATTTGTAATGTTTTGAACAACCCACAATAAAAAATTAAAAAAAAAAAAAGAAAGGGATAAAAATTTACACATGTAAGCCTTAAGAAATCTTTTTACTATTTCAAACCCTGGGGTGATAAAGAAAAAAACTGCTAGTAAATTTGTCTTTGCCTGGAATAGAAATAATGGTACTTTTCTTTAAAAAAAAGAAATTAAGAACTAAGAAAAACTTATTTTAAAATTACTTATGCCTAGAAATGTACTAAAGGTTATGGAGAAATCAAAAGTTGTATACTGGCCTGTGGTTGTAGCTCAGTGGTAGAGTGCTTGCCTAGCATGTGTGAGGCACTGGGTTCAATCCTCAGCACCACATAAAAATAAAAAAGTAGAGGTATTAAAAAATAAAATAAAGCATCAGGCATAAAAAAAAGGTTGTATGCCTTATGGTGAATAGTCAAGATTAAGACATATGAAAAAATTAAATGGTAAAACAGGAAAGCCCAGAAATACCAGTGCATGGTTTAAATAGTATCTAACCTTTGCTTCATGTGTTGTTCCTTGCCCTATATGAAGCAGTTCTCTTTGCTTCCATTAGAACATTCAAGCCATTTGGCTCCCTGTTGAATGTGTTTGAATCAAAACAAAGCAGCAGATAACTCTGCCTCCATAAAGTCAGGTAAGAGAACAATTTCAATTTCAGAAAAATGACCGGGAAATCTCTGAACCTGTTAGAGCATGTTTCTGTGGGCAAAAATCACCCAAGGGCCCCTCAGCCTGCAAATCTAGTGTTCATTCAGGAAGTATATGCTCTTCCTGGACTTACTGAGACTTTTTGGCTTTTGCTGATGAAAATTTTACCTGAAAGATGACAAAGAAATGGAGCTTAGTCTAACTGAGGCATATGTTCACTTTACAAATTTAGGAATGTCCAGGAGAAAAGATGGATAATGCCTTGCATCTCCCTTGGGAAGAGTTCTTGCCTCTTCTGGTCCCAACACCAGTCCTTGGAAGGGGTCTTATCTCTAAGGCTTGTGAATTGCTCAGGGTCCTGAGCTTTCCTTTCCCCTTCCCCAGGAAACATGATAATAATGCCTATGGATATATTAAGCAGTTTCTCAGATGGCTTTGTGAATCAGGTTTCTGTTTACTATGACTGAAACCTCAGCCCATACTGGCTTAAGCAGAAATGGGGACTGTTTGGCTCATAACTGATAAAGCTAGACTACACTGATTTCTGGTTCAAGTAGTGTCACTAAAACTGTTTCTTATTCCTCAATTCAGCTCTGCTGTCCTTCATGTGTGGCTTGATTCTTAGATGGCTTTCATGGGTGCAAAATAGGTACACAGCTTTAGATTTGATGTCCTTTCACATTTAAACCTAGTCGCCAAAATTGATATCCAATAAAATACCTCATTTCATCGTATTGGCTTCAATGGGATCCCATACCCATCTTTGAATGAAAAAACTTCTGTGAATCAGGAAATGCAATAAACTGATTGGCCCAAGACTGGGTCACATACTCCATTATCTTGGTTGGATTTTCACCCAAAGCATCATAAATTAGAATGTGAAAGAAGTAATGTCTAAGAGGAAATAATAAATCTAAGCATCAGATAATAGTGATAACTGAGTTTTTATCCTATTGCTTCAAGTTCTATTCTGGTTGTCAATGATTAAAAAATCTTTAGGAAACAATTTCTGCTTTTGCATGGTTACTGAAGGAAAGCAGAAGGGATGTAGAACATTCTACAATTATAAGAAACACAAATGTCCACTGTAGTTTAGTGTCCAAATATTTTTGGCCTCTAGATATTCTCAGATAGTATATAAAATATACTGATTGAAGCAGCATCCACAATCAGAATAGACTTATGACCATATAGGTTTGTGGTAAAGTGTCTGAATACTTGTTTTATTTTGTGAATGAAGGTTAGTTTTAAAGCCAGAATTGTGTACTTTTGGTAGAGGATTCCTTTAATCCTTTCTCCTTCTGCATGAGAATTTGACCTTTGGTTAACTCTGTAGCTTTGTTTTTCTGGAAACCTGAAAGTAGTAAAATGTCAACTATGTTGCTAGGCAGCATTGCTTAGGATAAAAATGACCCATCGTTAGTAAAAATGCCTATGTTGGAACAGGGGAATTACTACCTGGACTGGCTCTAACTCTGCTCTTCCAAGGGGGTTGCTTGTCTATTCTGTCATAACACTGGACCATCCACTGTATTCCCTGGCTACATCTGAAGTAGGTGATGAGGTACAAGCCTTCCCTAGTAGTTGGATTAACATAACTATGAATCCTAAAAGGAAGTCATGGTGTTGGTCTTCTCTGATTTCAGTGACTCTTATAATTGGGCATGTCTCTCCCGAGGATCCTATGGAGTTGTTACAAAGATATTGCCTCTTTGTAAGGAATGAGGTTTTAAAGGCTGGGCACTCTTGACTCTGCCTAGTGTGTTCTTGTCTCATTGTTCTTCAGCTGTCACCTAGAGGCCAGATATAATAGTTCATGGACACTGGATTGTTGCATAGATTGCTGCAAGAATGCTTAATAAGAGGCATAACCGATGCTGCTCTGCTGGCAAACTGAGTGTGCTGCTGCCAAATGTTGACTAAAATAGTCTTGTGTTCCTAAATGTTTAGTTGAGCTTTAGACCCACTGAAGGTACTGCAGACACATATATAAATTGCAGCCTAAAACAAGGATAATATTCCTGATCTTATGATGTAGCAGAGACTAAAGAACTGTGCATTATGCTTGTTTCCTTTTCTCCCTGGAGAAAACAAGAGATAGACTTTGTTTCCCAGCCTCTTACAGTAGATAAGGCCATTTGCTTGAATTCTAACCAGTGGAGTGTGAGTAAAATGACTAGTACGTCCATAAAATTCTTCCCTATGCTATCTCTTATCTTCTTTCCCTAATTGCTCAATTAATTCCAAAGATAGTAAGGTTGTAGTAGAAGGTGAAATCCCAGGATAGTCAGAGTCCCTGAAATGATTATATATAGATGGTCACCTGTAATCAATAACATCTGCTCAGATTTCAAAATCTGACTAATAAAATTATTTAGTCAGGGTAATTTTGGGGCTTACCTGTGAAATCATTTATTAAGAAATGTAGACCTGGGGCTGGGATTGTAGCTCAGCGGTAGAGCACTCGCCTAGCACGGGTGAGGCCCTGGGTTTGATTCTCAGCACCACATAAAAATAAGTAAATAAAATAAAGGCATTGTGTCCATCTACATCTCTCTCTCTCTCTCTCTCTCTCTCTATATATATATATATATATATATATATATATATATATATAGAGAGAGAGAGAGAGAGAGANTATATATATATATGGACCTGATGCATTTTCGGGAATGGCTTTAATATTTTTTTAGATCCTAAAATATAAACACATTTACATCATGAGCTACTGATTCGGAAAACAAAACTCGTTTGCTTCTGAAATCATGAGAAACTGTGATGTAATTCCTACTTATAAATTAGGGAAAATGGTTGGGGGAAACATTTGTATAAATGTAGTTACCTATGGTAACATGAAAGTTCTGTCTTGTCGGTTCGTATGGCAGAGAATAATTGGAGGCCAACTGAATCATAATGGAGATAAGTTTAATTTTTTCCCTTTTCTGTAGCCCCCCAGGCTAAATTGGGAACCCAGGGGATTTCTAACCCATTGTGTTCACTGTCATGTTTCTTATGCTGTGGTTCAATGGCTGATGGAACTTTAGTCCACAAAAAAAGGATTCTAGGGTTAAATAAATTAAGAAAGCACTTGTGTACCATATTTCTTCCTATGAAAGAGTCTTAGTACATATCAGAAGATTATAGTTTCTGAGAAAGTCTGCAATAAAGGATATACCCCCCCTTTTTTTTTCAGTACTGGGGATTGAATATAGGAGTGTTTTATCATTGAGTTATATGTCCAGCCCTTTTTTTTTTTTGTTTTGGGATTACGGTCTTGCTAAATTGCCAAGGCTGGCCTCAAACTTAAAATCCTGAGAGAAACCTATTTTTAACATTATCAGTTAATAAATATATAACATAATATATAACAAATTTAACATTAAGTTTAGTATTATTAATAACTAATATATAGCTTATAATTTTATAATATATTTTATTAAATAGTGTTTAATGTTTTATTAAATATTTTTTGTTATATTAAATTCTAGTCACTTTATCTATAAACAGACTATTTATCCATAATAAACTAGCCCCAAATCCCAATATCTTAAGATAATAAAGGTTTATTTCTCACTTATTATAGCTCAGTGTGTGTCAGTAGATGGTTTGGAGAAAATGACTCCGCCCCATATAGTCATTCAGGGACCCAGGCTGTATTCAAAGTTGGGTCCATTTCAGGGCTTCAGATTTCCACTGGATTCTTGCAGACAGCTAACAGCAGAGGGAAATAAGAAGGCATACTTGCTCTTGACTGTCTTTGAAAATGACTTCAGATCTACTCCCATTCCATTGGTAAGAATTACTTCTAAGTGTGCCTAGGAGCCAGAGAAACGGGGCTTGTTGAACACTCCTGGTACTCTCCGTAAGTTGTCCTGCTGACCTCCAATGTCTCTTTGCTCCCTTTCCCTCTTCAAAGAACATACATCCTAAATGAGCTACTTAATATGATATTTAGTCTCTATATTTAGCTTAAGTCCAGGATTTTTTGATGGTATTTAAAAAAAAAAAAGAATTATCTCCATTGAGGAGATTGGGAGACATATGTCTCATGGGTTTTAAAGCCTATTTATTTAAAGCCTATTTATTAGGTTGAGAGTCATTTGGTCAGCTGTCTATATTCCATTTAAAATTATTTTTAAGGATTTCTCACAGCGATTATGAAATCCCTTTAGTCACTCAGGCATGAAACTCCCTGCTTTGATTTACTGATCTTACCTTGATTCTGTTCTCCAGGAGAAACTCATCTGTTCACAGTTACCTGTGGTTCTAGCATTGTCCTCTGGGAGGATCCCCCACCAGTTACCTTTTTCTGACTTCACATGAAGAGAAGGTTGAGTGGTAGGCTCTCTTCTGTAACTGTGTAGACTTTGAAGGTGATTTCCTTGTTTTTATCCCATAGTCCAGATTCTGAGGACTAAAGAGCCTTCACTAATAAAGTTAGTGTGCTGTTAATGATGATACTAGCAAGGTCTGTCATTTTTATGATGCTTGTGGCTTATCAAATATTATTATATACATTATTGAATGCAATCCTAAAAAACCCCTGGAGCTGGGATTGTAGGAGCAAAAAGGCCATTGGGAAGTACAAAGTGAACCACCAAACACCCATTCACAAAGCAAGGAAACACTCATGACTTGCATCTGCTAAAAAGGGCTTAAAAAAAAAAAGCCAATTCAGGCCAATCTGTGGGCCAGCTATTCATCTAGTTCAGGTTGTTAAGTCTGACCTGGTCTCAGATTTGATGAGCTATCTATTCTTCCCCACCAAATAAATTACTTGATGCTGGCAAAGGGGACTAACAAGATTCTTCTCATCCTGTGAAGCCATATTCAAACTGAAACACCTGGTCCCAACCTGCCCTTTCTTCTCTATAGAATCATGGGATTTTAGTTCTGGAGAGTCTAATCTTGTTCTAAATGGCTTTTACTCCATCTTCTCCAGAGGCTGATGTGTTCTTCATAGATACTGGTAGGGGCCAGTTTATAGCAGACAAGCTTAGGGAGTGGGAGTGAAAAGGGTCCACCAATCTTGGCTCTGGCCTTCTTATATCTCTGCAACCATGGCAGTTCAGCTTTGATCTGTATTATCATTAAAAGAAAAAGTTCTGCTACTAATAGAACCCCTGAAAACTACTCAGGGTAAATCTTTCATGTCTGTAGATGAAACTCCTGAGGCCCAGAGAGGTTTACTGATTGGCCCAAAGTCATACAGATGCTTTTGGAGGAACTAGCATCATGTGTGGGTTTACTGAATCCCAGGTCAGTGCTCTTTGCTCTGGAGTGGCTCCTCTTAATCTTCCTTGGTGTGTGTGGCATGTGATCTGAGATAAAAGCAGGGAGTCAGGCTCTGTCTTGCTGTTGAGAGCATAGGTGACTTGAGCAGGCAGCTCACTTATTTCTCTTGGTCTCCTAGTTCTTCATTAGGTGAGGCAAGATCAATCCTGGCTTCCCACGCAGAGCGTGGTTGCTCTAAGCAAGGCTGATGGTGCACCCTGCTAGGATCTTGGCACCTCTCAGGCATTTTATCAGCTCCTATTTACAGAGACACTGCCTGAATTTCTTCTGTACTCCACGCCCGCCTCCATGCTGTTGATCTACAGTTCTGTTTAAAATTTCAAGAATTATAGCATAATTGTTTCATTATATTTTGGGATTTTAGAATGTTGTTTTTCCTCAGAGTTGTGAATATAGAGTGGATATAGGTCAACTTGATTCTGTCTTTACCAGTGGCCTGCAAGTATTAAATATGCAAGAGATGGTCTGCTCTGTCCAAGTCTCCTTTCTCCAGTTGTTGCCATATGATGTTTATTTCTGCTCAGGATTGGAAAAAAGTGTTTGCTTTTCTTTTACCAACTGGAGAAATAATGCACTGTGTCTAAGTGAAATGTGGCTTTCACACAGTTCCAGCTTCTATGGGGGAGGGGTGTGAATAATCTATGTGGTAGGCTGTCTTATTGCCCCAAAGGGGGAAAAAAAAAAAAAACAGACTTCAATATTTGGAATGCCAATGACTTAGGACATTTCTAGCAGGTCTGTCCCTTGTTCAAACCAACAGATTTAGTTCCAGAAAGGATTCTTACATTTTGGCCATGAGTAGGAAGAGTTCTTTGTAGGTCAAGGGAATAGCCCCTAGAAATTGAGGGTGCTGTGGTGCCCCCCCACTCCTAGAATCCAAACCTCCTTGCACTGCTGTTCAGAGTTTAGGTTTAGATGAGTGCTGAGTAACTATACATAAGGATGTTCTGTAGGTTGGTGCCAGGGGGCAGACTTAGTTGGCCAATAGTTTGCCTGTGTTTTGAGAATTAAAGTCTGTTTACTTTAGAAGTAGAAATACTTGGTCAGCTATTTATATTTGGTTTTTAAGTATTTTTCTTCTCTCTGCTTTTTTCTTTTGGTCTTTGACAGAAGCAAAAAATCTTTTTAGTAATTGTTAAAAAGGTATCATAATGCTACTATTCAGAGAGGAAAAATTATCTTGTAATTTTTTGATCAAATTTTCTTATAGAGAATCATTATACATTTGAATTTTTATTTGCTGTGTACTAAATCTGTATTCCTCTCTCATCTTTTTTTCTAAATGTATAACAACAAAGGGGAGGTAATTTTAATTTTTTCCAAAGTGATTTTAGGGAAATCCCTATTAAACTTATGAATTTTAGTCCAATGAGGAATCCTCTTCCTTTGGTCTAAATTTTGCATATTGTCTGTTTCTTACAGGGCTTCCGTATTGTCTGAGGCTCCACTGGAAATGCAGCAAGGATTCCTAGCACATCCCAGTTGCCATAGCAACAGCAGTCTTTCCCATAATGAGCTGCATCATCTGAACTGATGTCACAGCATCATGCAGCAGGTCAAACAAGGCATCTCCTAGTATTGCATCCTACAGATGTGCCATAAACATCAAAAGAAGACAGTGGGAGCAGGAGATGGTGAGTGTTAAATGTCTGGACCTTAATTGCACGGCTGTTTTGTTGGCTAGTCGGTGTCTGCTAAGGCAGAGATTGGGGGATGTTTTCTGCTTAAAATGGACTGGGGAAAGAAGGGTTGTTTTGCCTAAATCTGTTTTTCAGGCTGCCGGGTTAAGACAAAGGCCTGTAAGAGTCATACAGGTATCAAAATATAAAGAATTATTCTTGCTCTATCTCTGTATGTTATTTTTAGTGTTCTTATAGAATTTTTTTATAAACATGATGATTTTCTATTGAAAAGCCATGGGTAAGCTCTAAAATGAGTAGTTTACAGTATTTAAACATTGTAAGGATATATATTTCTTTTTTTATGGTGCAGAGCTAATTGGTCCCCTGTTTGTTCTTGTGATTAATGAAATAGTTATTGATTTTTAGTATGGAATTCAGTATTTACCTCGGTTGGGTTTCAGTTTCTTCATGGTAAGGAACGAATGCTGAATAAGCATTTGATACCCTGATGTGAAAGAGAATTTCTTGCATATTCTGGAAAGAATTTATTAAAAGCATAAAGACTTAAACAAAATGGAATTAGTTAAGCCTTTTGATTTATGTGGTGGTTCTTCAATTCACGACCTCCATAGTTAGTTGAAAGACTGCCACAATATTTTTCTGTCTCTAGCTAGTCTCTAAAATAGCTGGAGTTCTTTTCAGGCTGACTTGTAACTGAGAAAGGAACAAGTCTTTTCTCTGCGGCAGTTGCAGTCAAGGGTAACCCTGAGGAGAGCCTCTGGAAGTGACAGTGGTGTTGCTATCTCTTGCTTAACTTTAACCAAAATCTGGTATGATGAATAAATATTAGAATCCTCAGTGATTGCAGGGTGTTTAGATCCTTGGACTCAGTCATAATCCTGACTCAATTCTGAAACTCTAGATAAATATGTTATGTATCTTTTTCATCTCAACTCTTAGCTCAGTCTTTAGGTATCTTCATCATCATCATCATATTTGCATCATTTTTTTCCCCTAAAAAATAGAGCCTAACACTGTCAGTAAGGAGTAATGTGTTGCCTTTTGTTTTGGGAAATGAAATGGATTTCCCTAGTGCAACTGATTGCTACTGGGGAGAGAAAGGAGGAGGCACATGTCAGTTCAATTGATCAATATGTCCACTTAGAATCAGGGAGTGGTCTTGTGATTCTGTGCTGCCGAGTTGACAGTATTTATTTGAAAAGTCTCACAGGAAAGAATGGCAACCCTTGAGTTTCTTTTCTTTTAGCCTATTTATTGAGCCTAAAACAAATATATCACAGGAAACAGGAAAAGCAATACCTCTAGCCAGCTTGGAGGTTGTTTTTTTTTTTTTTTTCTCAGAGTTGAGCATATTGGTCCCATTAGGCACTAGCCTGAGTGAAAGAGCTCAGATTTTAATTAGTTTGTTTATACCACATCACACACATGCTACTCTATTTTTTAAGCTTATATGGCTGACATGCAGCTATGTGAGATAGGAGAGGTCAGCTCAGCCTGGCTTTATCGCAAGCACTTAGGAGTATGAATTGATCATTGCTTGCCGTTTTATGTCGCATAATGTGAACAGAAAGCTCTGTCGGGACTGCTGGGTGTGAACACAGCTAAGTAGGCAGCTCTAAGGTGACAGGGAGGAGTGTTAGATGGTGATGGGGGAAGGGAAAGTATGTCTAGTGACTGGATTACAAGTCTGGAGAAAAATCACTCCTTGCCCATTAGAATTCTTCTAAAGTATTACTTCCAATGAAAAGCAATGAAGAAAGACTTGTTTGGTAACATGAATTGCTAGGAGTAAAAAATAACCAAAGGCAGAATTTTAATGAGTTTTCTATTTGTTTAATTCTTGTCTCTTTTGTCTAACAGTGCTCTCAGTTGCTTCATCATCGGTGATTTACACAATTACTGGAAGTCGCAGAGGCCAGATTTCTTTAGGGCAGTGTTAGAAAAAGTGAAGTCATGCTTTGAGGGTGGGTGTGGGCTGACGCAGTTATCTAGTGGAATATCCTCCCAGTTCAGACAAGCCCGTGATTCTCCTAACCCCAACAAGTATTCAAAATGCAGTTAATAGTTCTTCAACTTTATGCTTATGTGTTCTTTTGCTCTAGGAGAACAAAGCCCTGGTAATGAGAGCTGTCATCCAGGTCTTCTGTTTCTTCTTACAGCCTGTGCTGTTCTCTGATTAGCTGTGTGTCTTAATTACTGGCTAAGTCTATTTCAGTTGCTGTAGTTTTAATATATCCCCAAGGGGTAGATGCTGTGTGTGTGTGTGTGTACACGTGTGCACCCATTTGAGTAAGGGGAGAGATTTCTCTGGTTGCCTTTATTGGTGTCTCACTGAAATTTTCTAGAACTTAGAGAATTTTGTTTCATAGTAAAAACTGAAAAATCAAGACTGTATTTATTGTATAGATCATGTAAACCTTACAAGAAGCTAATTTTACACCATACTTACAGCTATGGTTTTCATACTGAATTACAAAGTTTCAAAGAAGTTAATTTTCAAAGAAGTTAATTCTTTGCTGATAGCTAGGCCATGGTAGAAATGATAAAATTAATAATCATATTAACCAACCACAGCTATCGTTTATTCAGTTATTATTATGTATCGGTTATGGGACTAAGCTTTGTATGTATCTTTTTTTAATATTTATTTTTTAGTTGTAGTTGGACACAATACCTTTATTTATTTATTTATTTTTATGTGGTGCTGTGGCTTGAACCCAGGGCTTCGCACATGCTAGGCAAGTGCTTTACTGCTGAGCCACAACCCCAGCCCTGTATGTATCTTATTTAGTCCTTATAATGACATTATGAGGTACAGAGTAATAATCTTACTTTATAGGATTAGGTTCTATTATTTACATTTTGCAGAAACTGATTCTTAGGTTATGAACTTGGCTAAAGTCACATAGTTAATAAGTGATTGGGTCAGGATTCCCAGTGTAATCTGGCTATGCATCCCACATGCTTACTCACAGTCATCCCAGTTTTATGACATCTTAACTGTACATACCATACAGATCTGTCATCAACACTGTATTATATATACCCCACCCTTCCTCATTCTAATTGGAAAATCAGATTTCACATGTAGAACAAAATCTCATTTACTACATGAAGATCTATTTTACTGTAAGGATGAGTGTGAATCTTGGTCAAATGTGAATATTTACTCTTATCCTAGAGATTTAAGTCATGCAGAATCAATGCACAGACCTTTTGCCATGACTCTTTCTTGACATATCTTTTTAGCAGGACCTGTATGTGGAAAAAGCTACATAAATGAGTGTGGGTGTGATGGAGTGTCACTAAAAAGCATGTCTTAGACCTGAGTCATTAATGATTCAAGTTTGTTGTTCCTGTTCTATCAGCTACGTATGTAGTGGCTCTGCTAACTTTAAGACATGTGCATTCTCTGGCAATACCAGGCAAGGAAGAGAAACAAACTTCTCTCACAGCATGGAAGATGTGAAGGTGTGATCTGAATCTATCTCTTAAGTAAAAAACATAAAAAGAGACTTCTTTTTTTTCTGAATGTGTTAGTGGCTGAAACCAAAAGCTGTCTTCTGACCAAGTACAAGAATGACAGTCTTGTGCAACATCCTGGAAGTCTTGTGTTTGAGGATAGATGATACAGTCATCTCTGCATCATCTTGCCCATCCCCAGCTATCCACGCCCAGTGTCATTACTGGGCTCTAAGGGCCGTTCTTTGTTTGAGTGTGGGGTTAATGCACATACTGACAGCACATTGATATTGATTCCAGAATGGTGAATACTTAGAAATATTCCACAGGGCTTATTAGCCTCTTGTAGGTTCTGGGAAGAAGTTAACCTCTATCCTAGCCTGTTCCAAGGAGGCTAAAGCTCATGCCTGCATGAGGTACAAGAATGAGACTGACAGAAAGCAAGAGAGCTTCCAGGCACAGTGACTATAGGAATTAGGTACCAATTAGGGAATAAAATAGTGGAATTTAGGGAAGTTGGTGATCCTGCTGCATATCTCTGAAGCCCTTCTATTTCCAATCCTAGAATCAGTGGAAGGCATTTTTTAAATTCTATGATTCAATTCAACAAATATGGAGTATTCTATGTCCAGGCATTGTTAAGGAACACAGCAATACATATGACATATACAAATCCTTTCCCCAACTACATTCTGGAGGGATGACAAAAATAAACAAATAAATTTGTATTAAAATATTTTCCTGTGTGATTCTGCAATGTATTTCTATTCACTTCTATTCCATGTGCTAGTAGATAAATCCATTATCTCCACAAATATGTAGAGGTGCATATACATATATGGTTCTATATGGTTTTTGCTGTGTTGAATAATAAATTTTATTCCTGCTTGAGTTGGATTAGAAGCTTACTAGGTGTAGATATGGCCAATATGGCAATTAGTGATTTTTTTTTGGTTTAAGCTATTTTGAGAAATATAATTGCAATCATTCAAAAAGTGTATGTCTGTCTCATTTGACAAAACTGACATGTAGTAAGATGAAATGCATGTTACAGACAATTAAGGAGAAATTTAGAAAATTTTAATGAAAGCCATTTCTCACCTTTAAAAGCTACTTTTCTAGAGAGCCCTCTAAATCAAGCATTCTAGCTAACATGCTAGTAAAAGTGTGTACCACACAAGGTCCACCTAACCTGTGCATTTATCCTAGCATACCTTATAAACATCACTTCAAATGGGAACCACTCTTTAAATAATCATTCTAACTAATGTACTATGACGTATTTGCATGACTTTTTAAGGTACATATTCATGCAGATAGAGTATGTTCAGCTTGGTATGCCCATGTAGGGAAAAAAAATCACTTGCAGATTGATTATTCCTCCTTCTTTGATGGCAATTGCAAATACCCAGCTCTGTAGACAGCTTGTGAGTGAGAAGGCTTTTCAAAGAAACATCACATTTTTATAGGACTTTGTCCATACTAACAGACTTTCAGGTATTTTGAATTAATAAGGCAGAAGATTTTTTCCTCTGTTAGTACATACCTGTTACTATCAGAATCCTTGAGTTGGTTTTAATACTTGGTGATGATAAAGGAGAGACTTGTTTCCCTTGTAAGCCACCAGCTATGTTTCTTTGCTCTTCAGCCATAAGGCATTTTCTAGACTCCTTCAGCCATCTTGCTATGTGCTTGTGCCACAAAGGGGACAAGGTAAAGTTTCTTGACTCTTCCAGCCCTCTTGCTATGTACTATGTACTTGAGCCATAAAGGAAACAAGGGAGAGAGTATGGAACTTTAGAACATGATCTCAAACTGGCTAATGCATAAACTGAACCAGACCTAGAGCTTGTTTTGTATGGGTCTAGGGCAGGCAGACTTCATGCATGTGCTACCTGTGCAGTTGCATAGGGCCCTACACCTACAAGAATTTATATGTGGTTTAATGCTTTGCTGTTACCATCTTTAAATTCTTAATAATTTTTGAATAAGAGGCTCTGCATTTTCATTTTACACAGGACTCTGTAAATTATGTGGCTTGTTCTATATGGTCCTTTTGCATCCCCTATTGCCTGAGTCCTGTATGTAATTTGAGTTTGAGGCTCCCTCAACTCCCAGATATGAAAATATTCAAACAGAAATTGTGGAGCTTAAAATATAAGGGACCATCATTGTTAAAACAACCCAGAGTAAAATACCACCTGCCTCCTTGCCCCTTGGTAATTCAGCAGTGTGCACAGTGATCCAATGACATTTCTTTTATAGCCAGAGGGGGGCATATTACGTTATACCTGAAGATATTTGGTTGATCAGGCTTATTTGTCACCACTATTGCTTTCAGGGGAGAAATCAAATCTTCTTTGCCAAGCAAGCTAATTAACCATGCATTGGTTCAATGTTTATATTAATTTTCTTGCCCTTTGTTTACTATTTGATTACTTTTATCATCACCTTCTTTGTTTAACTCTCATTTAAATTACACAGCATATTTATTCTGGGCATGTTTTTTTAGCACTGTCCTTCCCTCAACCCAATTCTCTCTCTCCAGGAGGCTGGGGACCCATAATTTGAGCTTATATTACTACAGAAGAGTTTGCTTTTTTTTTTAAAATTAAGAAGGGAATCACTTTCAATATTTATAATGAATCTTTCTCCAGCAAGGCAGTTTCAGTTATGCTAATGTTCTAAATTCCAGATCCACCATTTATAATTATGAGATGCCAATGACTGGCTCCTGGGCCCTGTGGTAAGTGAAGCATTCTTACCCATCATATCACAGTGAGAAGTGGCTGCCTTACTCTATTAGTCTAGAGATTTGCAGAGAGTTGTTAGAGAATTAATATGAAGGATGGTTTTTGTTGTACAGGAAAGGGGTAAAAGGTAACCTTTTCTTCTTCTTTTGACTATGTCAATAAGCAGGAATCTGACAAATCCATAAGGGGTACTTGTCACTGCTTGGAAGCCTAAGTCTGGAGTTTTTTGCAGGGAATAAGCCCCAAGAACACTTACTCTTTGTCCCTTAACAATTCTGATGCTCACCACATTCGCCATTGTACCATAAAACCAGCTATTTCAGATAATTTCACCAGTAGTTAACAATCAACAAAAGCATCAAATCTCTACCCTGTGCAAGATCATATGCTAAGGAGAAAAACAAAACACTTTATAAATAAGGACGACCCTAGGGACACACTTGTACATTACTTGGAGAGCTTGTCACAGATTTAACACTATGTTATCTGTGTTCTGCTTGTTAATGATCCTGATTAATTCTTCTATGGTTCTGGATATACCCTGAGATGGAGCTTAAGGCATATCTGTGGTTGCCTATAACTTTCTGTTCTCTTCAACTTTTTAATTTCAATGTGTTTCTAATAACTCATTATCTTTGCTGGCCCACTCTCAGCTTTCCCAATCCTTAGTGCTTGTAGTTTGTTTCTACTCTATATTGTCACTGTCACCTTTTGGAACAGTTCTGATCCCACCATAGTTCTTCCTGCAAGAATCACACCTCCTAAGGCTCTCCTCTCTGTGTTACTCTTAATTCTCATTACATTACCATAAAAATAGCCAATCTAAAGCCAAATGACATTGCATCTCCTCTGATATGCTCCGTGTGAAGTAATTCACTTGCATTTAGTTTTTAATGGTTAATTCAAATGTTGCCCTGTATTCAATCTGGTTTTCACGTTTGTGTGAATTAAAGGGGAATGACCCTTTAAAACTCACATTAGTTAGCCTTGTAGGTAGTCTATATGGGTAGCAACTGGAAATGACTGAAGTAGCAGGGCCACATGTGGTAGAAAATGTGATCCAAAATTGAAAACAGGTGTGCAAGTGTAGTTTAAGAAAAAAAAATCTCTTGGTGCTATCGTTAAATTTCACTTTTAATTAAAAATAAGTAAAAATAAGGGGGGCGGTAATGGAGAAGGTAAGCAGCACAGCAAGAAGCCAGAGCAAAGCACATTTCTTCAGCATTGGCAGGGAGTGACATGCAGCTTCTTGAATACTATAGGGAAACACATGCCTCAGAGTGGCAGCTGATTGAATAAAGAGACAAATCTAAAAACAGAGGTAAAAATAAAAATGATCACAAAAACAGATGTCATTGCTCTGAGGATTAATAAAGAATCAGATTGGTGAATTAAGACACTAATTTAAAAATAAATAATTAACAATAAGATTTTTAAACATTTGACGTTTGACTAGTTAAACTGAAAAGGAATAGATTGAGAGGCAGAGGACCAAGGAAAACATGATATAATCAGCTTATGAAGAGACATATCTCACCAGTTATTTTTTGCTTTGGGAGTTTTCTCTTTTGTTCTTTGTTCTGGTTAATATTATTTGGTTTATTTGTCATGAAAGTGAATGAATCCATGTTTCATTTTACTTTTTGGAATTATTTTTTTAAAATATCATGGATATTTTAAAAAATATCATGGAAATTATGATCTCTGGCACAATGTTTTTCTCTGGTTCTTAGATCTTAATACCATCCTTGTCTAAATATTGTATATGCTGAAATACGCAAACAAGAAGTAAGTTGAGTGCTGTCAACAAACTTGATGAGAAAACAAATGTGTTCCTTTTCAAAAATAAAAGAGAACCTCAACTGGAGATGAACATGCCACATTACCAAACCTAAAGTGATTTTTTTTTTCAATAGTTTGTACCGAATGAGTCTATTTTGAGTTTTGGAATACTAAAACCTAACAATTTACACATATGTATATAGACTGCTATTCTGTGGGCAGGAGATTTAGAGGTAGGGAAGGTAGGCAGGGAATGGGTAGTGCCTTGTGAGCAATAGTCATGTTTCCCTTCTTGAATATTTTTTATCTATAAGCTGGATGAAAACAGCCTAGTAGGATTTTGAAGCTAGGTATATCTACCTCTGCTTCTTAGTTATTTAATTATTAAATCTGTGATCTTAAGTTCTTGGAGTCTTATTTTTCCCAAACATATAATAGGGAGAGTATCCATTTTATAGGATGAAATGAAGTTATTGGCTCAAAGAGGGCATTTGATGAATGAAAATTGTTATTATTTTCCCTACTCACAAGTAGTGTGATAAAATTATTACTTCTCCAAGAAAAAATGCAATTTTCCAACCCAATCCTGAAAGCAAGCAAATAATTTTTAGAGCATTTGTTAGCAGAGAGAAAAGTGCTTTAGTATTTTAAATGTATAAAGTATAAATTTAATTGTATGAAGTATAAATTTAGAAGTATAAATTTAAAAATATAAATGCTTATACTGTGCCAGCACATATATTATCTTATTTAATTTTCTTTCCCTGCTTAATGTTTCTCCATCACATTTATCACCATTTATTTATCACACATTTTACCTATTTATTATTTGTTTTCTTCATCCTAGTATAATTAATGTAAGTTGCACAAGGGCAGAATTTTTTGTATGTTTCATTCATTGATATTTTCTTAGCTCCTAGAATAGTGCCTTGCATATGATATGTTATGAGAATAAATGAATTCACTTAACCCTAGAAAGAAGTAATATGATTGTATTCAGTATATAGGAAATTAATTCTCTTTTGCAGTGGTCCTTTTCAAGGTGCTAAACACCCATGAGTGATTCTTGCTATTTCAAATAGTATGTCAAGAGGCCCTTGTGGCTGATGGTAAGGGCATTATGTTCCATCTGATTATTCTGAATTCTTTCACTGAGAGCAAGAATATTGTCTGGGTAGTACTGATGTTGTCTGCAGAGTTTCTGTGAGGGAGTTAGGTTTTGCAGGTCATTTGAAAGATATATTGATTCTTCTATTGGTGGTTGTCTGTTTCTCACATTAATGAATTTGAATCTCCTTTAGGAATAAAGTTATTTATTTTTTTAATCTTTAAATTCTTAGCCATAAGTCTTAGGTCAATAGATTGGTAGATTTTCAAAGAAACTTCATTTAAAGCACCCAATAGGGAGAAGTTATGGTAAACCATTGTAGTCAGCCCTTCCCTATTACTATTAAAAATGCTCTAATGAGAAATAAAGCAAATCAGAGGAACACAATGAAACAGTTGTTCAGCCAGAACATGAAGCCTCATATATGAAGGGAATAATTAATATAACTGATTTTTGCTATTTATTTTAAATTACCAGCAAACTCTTTTAGCAGTGGATATGTCTACAGCTGAATTTTGTACCAAAGGCATTCTAAAATGTCATGCTTGTGAACTGAGTATTTCTTTCTCAGGAAGAGGTGTGAGATTTTTTTTCTTGAAATTCAAACCATTTTGACAACATGCTATTTTTAAGTTGCCTTCCTTTTTAAGAAGACAAACAATATCCAAAATCAATTAGAAAAACATCCTAGGATAAGGCAGTATTTTGGTTATATTTTAGTAGACTGAATAAGAAAATATAATGCTATTAAACTGTAAAACACACTGTTATGATCTTAAAATGTGTTCAATACATTTACTTTTATCAACCTCATCATGCTACATGATAAAAATTAAGCCTCATGAGAATTTTCTTATATTTGCAGTACATGGCATGGCCAGTTGCAGGACACAAGGATATTTTATACCTCATTTACAAGGTTCTCCAAATCATTCACTTATTTGGCCTTGTGATTTTCAAAAAAGATTTTCCAAAGAATATTTTAAACCTGCTTAGTGCCTTCGTGTAGATGAAAACATTTTAATTTATTGTCCTGTTCTATTTAGGCCACTACAAAAACCACTAAAAATTGGGTAGTTTATAAACCACAGAAATTTACTTCTCAGTTTTGGAGGATAGAAAGTCCAAGATCAATGTGCTACAGATTTAGTGTCTGTTAAGTGTCTACATTTTGAATGACAGGTCAAACCTTTTAACTGTCTTTGCATGGTGGAAGGGATAGGGAGGGATCTCTCTTGGTCCTCCCTTATATGGGCACTTATTCCATTCATGAGGGTTATGCCCCTATGTTCTGATAACCTCCCAAGGACCCCTCCTAGTACCATCATTGTAGAGATTAGGATTTCAACATGAATTTTGGGAACAAAAACTTAGAAAATAGGGTTTCTATACCATTTTTATTTTATACTTGTGTTTCATTAGCTTGAATTTCATAGAGTTCTTGGTGGTCAATCTAAAATCAACACATACGGTTCACTTAAACTTTCAAGTTACTGTCTTTCACAACACTTTTTTTTTCTAGTTTCCTTGTCTTGCAAATTCATGCATTTTTATTTTTTCTTCCTTTTTTTTTTTTTTTTTAAAGCTACAATATGTACTCTTCAGTTAGTGCACTGGGTGAAATATTTGAGTCTCTTCTGTTGGATGTGGAATCTCTTTAGAAATTTACTCCATTGCTCTAGACATCCACAGAAAATATGGTTGAATGCACTTTAATTAGGTTGAACCTTATGGAATTTATATTTTTGTGGTCAAAGATGGTCAGATATCAGCAGTTTCATGTCACTTAATCAAATAATTTGTTTATTGTCATACCAGTGTTAGTCTTTACAATTTTTATAGCTCATTGATGAAAGTCCTTCTCTAAATAGCAAGTAAAGTACTGCAGAATATTCAAGGGCATTGGTTAAAAAAAAACAAACAAACAGATATAGGATTGAATTCTGCTTTGTTGCTACCAACATGTGACCCTGGGCAAGTTGTTTACTTTGCTGAGTTTAGCGTCCTCATTTGTAAAATGGATTTGATAATGCTTTCCTTGTAAGCTTACTGAGAATGGCCATGGCTCCCAGAATGGTGCCCAACATGTGCTTGAAACTCAATAAATAATCATGATGCTGTTACTAGCATAGTGCTCTTCAATCATCAATATTTAAATGTTTAGCTATTAAAACAAGTAATTGTACCTTTATAGATTAGAAGAAAATAGTTATGAGAAGGGGCAGATTCCTGAGGTGTCCTTCCAGTAATGTGACTTGGGGTTATAGCTACTAGAGCTGATATGATTTCAACAAGGTTTCCAAAGGACAATTTTGGGGAGAATAAGAAGATTGTCTTTCATGTCATCCTCAAGTAACTATTTCTGGAACTATAATTCCCGTAATTTGTCTGGCATCTGCAAATTTACTTCAACTCTTCCTCTTTTTATTTTTCATTTTTTTGAGAGAAACAATAACAAACATCTATTAAGAAAACCACAAACAGTTGAGTTTTTAATGTGATGATAACACATAGACTTTACATTTTTTTTCTGTAAAATTCTTTGAACTAAAATTAATTTTTGAAGTTAAATGTTCACAAGTGTTCTATATGTTTAATGCTGACCACTAATCAAATTTAGTGTTTTATTTAGTCTAAAATTACTTTCATGGGATTATCAGTCTAGTCCCAGATAGGAAGAGACAAATCTTTTACTTTCTTCCTTTTCTCTAGCTGCTCTATATTTTTTGATGGCTATCCCTATAGAGAAGAAAAGTGTTGATAACTTTTAAATTTGGATTTCTAGGTTCCTATTATTTTTCCTGAGATTCAAACTTACATGCTTCTGCTTTCTTATGTTTCCTCCTGAATCTTCCAGACACCTTACTCTGCACAACTCAAATAATATCATCCTCTTCTCCATTCTAAACCTGTTCCTTTCTGAACTCCCTATCTGGAATGAAGCATTGTCTTCAATCCTATCCTTCAAGGTAGAGACAGGAAGTCATCTTCAGCCCTCTCAAGATATGTTGAATTGCCAAGTTTTGTCTTGTTTCTAAGTCTTTGGGATTTGGTGAAAATGAATTTAGGATTAGTCCATATAATTTTTTATTGTGTGACAGGTTAGGTCATGTTCCTCCACCTCCTGACTTCCCTTTTTCTAAACCATAGACCTGATATGAGCAGACAGTTCTCTCATGGAAATCCCCAGTATCTTTTCAGCTGATCTCTAAACCTTTTCCACCTTAAAGTCTGTGTCCAGGACAACCTCAGCAGCCAGTGTGGCTGGTGCACTGTGGTGAAGAAGGGGAGAAAATACAAAGTTAGTGTACTGAATGGGGACTCTACTAAATAAGACCTGTTGTTCAACACAGAAAGTTTGTTATTATTTAAATTTTTAATTAAAAGCTAATCTGATCAGAGAGTTCCCAACACTGATATGTTAAGTTACTACATCCTGACTTCAGGGATTACTTACTCTTGACTTTAGCACCATAATGTGTTTCTTTTTTATGGGCATGATTCTCATTTGTCTTCTGAATTAATTCTGTAGACAAGAGCCATTTTTAACTCTGAAGCCCACAATGCTGGCATTACTATTCGCAACAATGTTTAAACAGCAACATTTTTTTCCCTCAGAGATTCAGAGGACTGATTCTCACAGGAAGACAGGTGGGATATTGGTGAGCTTAGGCTTGTAGTTAGTTAGATCTTACGAGTTCAAACCTTAGTCCCGTCACCTACTAGTTCTGTATGTAGGAAATATTGCCTAACCTTTCTGGGCCCTGCTTATCTTTATAGTACCTACCTTGTCAACTATTGTGAGGCTTAGAAATAATGTGTGTGAAGCACTTAGTACAATTCCTGGGATACAGGAAATGCTCAGGTGTGGTCAGTGGAAACTGGGTTACTTATGATAGTGGTCTATCTCTTTACCTGGCTCTCATTTTAGGAGAATTTTTATTCTACTTTCAGACCTTTGGTACATAAGTGGTCAAATAAATCTTGTGCTAGCATCTAGTCCAGTTCTCCTGCTTTTCCCTAAATTGTACAGGAACAATCATATCACATATGTTTCCTGGCTACCATGAGCTGAATAACTTTCCCCCCACCACACCCTTTCAACATGATGTTTCTACTTTGGAGCCTGCTGGCCATGAACGGAATCCTCTGAAACGATGAGCCAAAATCTTTCTTCCTCTAAGTTATTCTTGCCAGGTATTTTGGTCACAGCAATGAAAAGTTGACTAATATCCATAACAGCAATGATGTCTTTTTCCTTTTATTGAGTGCTCCTGTGTCTTAGGCTCTATGTTGAGAGTGCTTCATACATGCTAACTCAAATCGACAACAAACTTATTAAAAGGTAGTTGAAGGAACAGACTAGCCAGAACTTGGATTTTGCATGCCATTCTTCAATAAAAGAATCAAGGCTTTGAGTGCAAAGTGGTTTATTCTAGGGTCAGGGCAGGGAGAAGTTCAAGGCAAGCAAGAGCGTCATACAATTTGAGAAAGTAAGGGAGTGTTTAAAAATAAAAAGAATAGGCACTTCAGTGGGGGACAAGAGCAAAGCTGAAAATGTTTCAACCGCCCAAATCTAATAAATAATGTAGCATTGAGTTATAACTTAAAGTATAAAATAAATAGTGCATGAGTACATACTATTAAAAATAAGTGATTGAATAAATAAATAAATAGGGTAGAAGAGACAAATCTTGGTGCATTTTTTTTTTTTAACCAGGGATTGAACCCAAAGGTGCTTAACCAATGAACCACATCCCACCCTTTTTTATATTTTATTTAGAAACAGGGTCTCTCTGAGTTGCTTAGGGTCTTGCTAAGTTGCTGAGGCTGGCTTTGAACTCTGGATCCTCCTGCCTTAGTTTCTTGAACTGCTGGGATTACATAGGTGTGCACCACTGCACTGGCTGAGACAAATCTTTACCAAAGAATTCCAAATTATGTACGTAAATACTCCCATCTTTAGGAGGAAAAGCTTACCTCCCCCTGAGGGTAGACTAGACTTAATGACTTGCTTTCAAAGAACAGAGTATGGAAAGGAATAAATAATAACTTCACAATGGAGAAGCATGGCAAACATGACCTTAAGCAAGTGGTGAAGATTAATATCACCGATGATGGTAGTAAATATCCTATACCCCTTATATAATGTGATGAGATAGGTGCTTCATACTGATGATATTCTTCCTCCAAATCTATAACCACATTCTAATTATGAGAAAAATAGCAGGCAAATTCAGCTGAAGGATGTTCTTCTACCTGATACCTAGCTTATATTCCTCAAATCTTCATGGTCATGAAAAATAAGAAAAGCCTAAGAAGCTATTGTTGAGGAGACTAAGGAGAGAGTTTAACTAAATCCATTTTAAAATGTTTTACTATATATTTTCATGGGGTCCTCCCATGATAATGTTGGGTCTTGGGACAGAAAGAAAGCATTAATGGAAAAACTGGTAATTCAAATAAAGTATGGATTAAGTTAATGTAATGTGCCAAGATCAGTTTTATGGTTTTTACACACATACTTTGGTAACATGATGTTTTACCAATAGATGAAACATAGTGAAGAGTATTATGGAAATTTTCTGTACTATCTCTGCAACTTTTTTGGAAATTTAAAATTATTTCAAAACAAAAAGTTTATTAAATGAATGAATGAACACAAGTACATACAGACACACACATTAGTAGTTTTAAGTTTAAAAAGCAATATAAGCTTATATTAAAAAAGCAGAATACCATAGAAAATTTAAAATTCCCTTCTTCCCTGAGTGGGAACTCCCAAGTCCACACCATTCCAATCTCACAGGTAAATAGTTCAATAATTTGGCATGAATCTTCCCAGATAACTTCTATGTTCTATAGGTACATGCTTTAAAAGTATATAATCTTTCTTTTTATTCCGTTCTGTGACTTATATTTTTGTCAACTGAGCACTAAATCATAAACTTGGTTTTGAGATAGATTGCAGTGATTTTCCAGGCGATTATTATTTTTTTTTCAGTGCTGGGAACTGAACCCCGGGCCTCATGCATACTAGGCAAGCACTGTATCACTGAGCCACATCCTCAGTTCTCCAGGTGATTTTCAAAAAATATTTGTGAGAGAGTATTACTTCCCCAAAGGTATTAAACAAGTCTATACTTTAAGCCTTTTGACTGTACTCTTTATAGATATTAAACATTTTTTCCTTTCTTTCTTCTTCTAGTCTAAAAAAATCTTCTAGGCATTTCTGAATTTTTGTTACATTATGAAAACGTGATCTAAAAATATTACATGGTAATTATGGATTTTAAAAAATGAAGACTAAAACTTATTTTTCATTTAGAAAAATATAAGTAGGAAAGAAGTCAATTGTTGACCATATTTAAACTTTGTAGATGGATGCTAGCTGAAGTTGTTAGTGATAGAAATTGAATATATGTATGGATGTACACACCCATTGCAAACACACAATTTTTAAAGGCATTACTTTACTGCTGGCTCAGTAATGATGAGAACTGGAAACTCTGATTATCTGAACTCAGAGCCAAAGAAATAACTAATTTGAATAATTATATGTTTAAAAAAATTCACCTTTCTTCACAACACTGAGACAGCTGGAATTTGAGTGTAGGTCTACCCACCCTGAGTGGGTAGCCTTGCTGTAGAAGCTATAAAGTTACACAGCTGTGAACATTGGATACTGTGTAGTCTTGAAAGACTGTATGTGTTTGTGCGTCTCTGTGTGTGGAGAGGGATGTCAGCATGCTCCTCAGACCTTTTTTCCTATCATAGCCAGTTCTCTCCCATTCTCTGCCTGGATTGTAATAATTTTTCATTGGTCAGCCTTGCTGTGTCATTTCCAGCTTTCTATTTTTCAACCAATGGCTGGCAATTCCTTGTGGAGAAAAGTGAAGCTAAGTGACAAAAATCCTTTCTATATCCTACCTCCCTGGTACAAATTGACAAACTGGGGATCTCTCTTAGACTCCTTTTTCTGGATTTTATGGAAAGAGGCTGATTGGAGTTAGAAAGAAATGTGCCTGGTCCCTGCTTTGCCCTATGGCTATGTGACCTTGGGCAATTTACTTTAAACTTGCTATTTTTAATTCCTTACTCTGTGAAATGGAGGATGATTATAATTAGATACTTTTTAGTATTAAAAGATAATGCAGGTGAAGTCTGTGTAGCATGGTTTCTGGCCTAATAAATACCTGATGTAGGAAGTGGCAATAGTAACTTCTCTCTGCTCAAAGCCAATGCATCTTCCAGGGTTTATCTAGATCTTAAACTTTTCTTATTACTTTGGCTCCTTTCTCTATCTATTACTATACTCAAATATCTTCTAGGTTAGAAACAATAGAACCAAAACCTCTCCCTTGATTCTGCCTTTCTTCCTTATTGTTACTCCATGCATCTTTTCTCGTAGCCAACTTCTTTTTGGCAGAGTGGGATATTCTGCATCACTCTGGGCAGCCCCTTGACAAAAACAACCTGGAATCCAGGCTTGGCTCACAACTGTAATCCCAGTGATACAGGAGGCTGAGGGAGGAGGATCCAATTTGATGACAGCCTCAGTAACTTAGCAAGAGCCCTGTCTCAACAACAAAACCCCTAGATTCTGTGCTGTCACCAAACTTGCCAGTAAGATACCCCTGAAGTGGACATGTGCTTTAATTACCTAGCATCCTTACCCTCCTAGTGACAGAGTATCATCTCAGGGAGCTGCCATTCTCCATGAATCTTGATGTAACTTCAGTTCAGGAGCCCAGCTTTCTCCCAGCCCAGAAGTAGACACAAGACCCCAAGTCAGGTCAAGCCAGCATACTGCGGGAATGACAAATGGTGAGTTTTTCCTTCTTGCTACTCAAATCTCCCTGAACAGTCTCTGCTTTCCTGTCTTTTTCATAGACTAATTCTTCAGTTTTTCCCCTTGGAATCTGTGATCTACCTCATATTCCTTCAAAACATTTCTTTTTGCTTACGTCACAGAGTTGGCTCTATGGCTTACAGTAAAAGAACTCTGATACAAGTCTTTAATTGATACATTTAAAAAAATATTTATTTTTTAGTTGTAGTTGGTTGGACACAATACCTTTATTTATTTTTATGTAGTGTTGAGGATCGAACCCAGGGCCTTGTATGTGCTAGGCGAGTGCTCTCGCTGAGCCACAACCCCAGCCTTTTAATTGGTAAATTAAAGGGAAATATTTTAGTCCTTTTATGTTTCCTAACACTTCTGATCACTTGTCCTTGCAACTTTCTGTTCTTATAAATCCTGCAGTGATGCACTGTCCTGGTTCTTCTATTACATTTCTACCTGATAATTCTTAGTCCCACCCTGCCCCAAAACCCACTCCTTTAAAATGTTTCCCAGGCTTCCTCCCTTGGTTTTGTTCTTATACTAACCCAGGGGTTCTTAAATGTGCCACAGACCCTTTGGCATGAGAGGGAGACCCATTGATTACTTCTCTGGATAATGTTTCGAATGCATTGAATAAAATGCACAGAAATGTAAAGGAAAGTAATTATATTAAAATGCAATTGTCAAGGGCTGGGGCTGTAGCTCAGTGGCGGAGCATTTTCCTAGCATATCTGAGGCACTGGGTTAGATCCTAAGCACCACATGGAAATAAGCAAATAAAATACAGGCCTGCTGTCCATATACAACTACAAAAAAAATTAAAAAATGCAATTGTCAAAATATCTCTAAATATTATGATACAGTAATATGAGGGTTTTTAAATTAGCCCACGAAATAATAATATCTAATGGTGGGTCTAATCACCACCATAATTTTGAAGCAGTAATTTCAAGATATCTTTAATAACTGAAGCGGATTTAAAAATGTCTGAGGTTTCTATTGGTGATTATAGGTATTGTGATTTAATCACAGATACTGTTAATACTTCTGGTACTTATTGCCTTTATTTATAATTGAAGGTAATTGAGGGAAATTTCACTTAGTGAAAACAAGTTGTAATTTTCTTTTATTTAAGTTCTCATACTCTCTGAATTCTATCTGCAGAACTCTTAGAAGTCCAAGGACTCAGTTGAAGAATCCCTGATTCTCATCTATGCCTATGCTTACTGTTACTATCCAAATCCTGAAGACTCAAGATTTATTTTCAACAAGGATTTCTATGTTCAGAGATCTTCTGCTGTATGACTATTGGCAGCTCCTCATCAACATGTCTATACCTGAATTTACTTTTACACCTTTCCTTCTTCCCAAGGGTTTCTCATCTCTCTCCTGTTCTGTGATTAAGCTCCAGTATTGTTTTCTTCCATTCATCCTCCACACTGCTGCCAGAAGGATCATCTAAAAAGCTGGCATGTTCCAAATTTGAGCATATAATTTCCTTAGATAAGATCTTTCAATGACTCCTCCTTGCCAACAGGTTGAAATTGAAAGTTCTTTTCAAGTTATCAAAAGCCCTCCATAGGAGATGCCATGACTTCTATCTCTTACCATATTCCTCTCTCCATCCTCTGTTCTGTCTCTGTCTTTTGCTGGCACAACTTGCTTTAACCTTATACACATATTTGGAACTTCCTGAATGTCCCTTGATTTTTTTATGCCCAGAAACTCTTTACACAGTCTGTTGTATGCCTAACCTTGCCCACCTGCCAATTCTTACTCATCTATCAAGACTAGGCCCACGTGCCTTATCCTAGGAAAGCGTCTATGATAACTCACATGTGTCTCACATACAGTTGATAACTCCTCCCTTCTTTTTATGCTTGAACCTAACATATGCCTCTAGTGAAGTTCATATTACACTGAATTACCACTATGTATTTATATATTTCTCTTTTCTACTAAGGTATAATTCTCTTGATGAAAAGGACTCTATTTTATTCTCAAAATATATTTCTAGCTCCTAGCAGAATAGAGGTTCTTGCCATATAGCCCTTGTTCCCAAGAAATATTTGTTGACATATTTATTGTTTCTTAAGAAATAACTATTATGTGACTCACACAGAGAGCAAATTTATTTGAGAGGATGAGAGCAAATTAATGAATATCTTCCATTATAAATTTAGGACAAAATCTTAGTCTCACTGTGTAACATAATTGGACTTCTCTGGTGGAGAAACTGGGTCAAGTAACTGTTGTAGTGCAGAAAAGATGAAATCGTAGATTTTTTTTGAAATTTAAAACTGTTAAGTTTCTGTATGTAAAATCCCAGTGAACCATATCTGTTTTAAGATATTGTTTTAGCTAGATGTATTATTATTATGTGTGTTATTGTTCTTTTCTCACATATCTATAAATGTTTATCTGAGTTGAGGTTAGATTTACTGTAAGTGGAAACTCTTAGAGAAAAACCCCAAAACTCAGAAATATTTGTGGATCTTTACTGCGGACTGATGTTTAAGAATTTAGAGGTAGAATTACTGCATGGGAAACTGTCTTATAACATCCAATTAAATTATGACTGCTACTAGCCCATATAACACTTTTATGGGAAATAGAAAAAGACATCCCTTACTCAAAACACTTTACTTCATCTGTAGGAAATTGTCATAACAGAATAGTTTTATTAGAATAGGGTGCCTTCCTGTCATTGTTTGAAAAACCACACTAATAAATATGAAGATATATGGTACCTTTGATGTAAAGGACACCTCCTTTGAAGTAATGACTTTGTATAATGCATAGCCTGCATTGTGGCATATATGGCAGCCTTAGCCATGGAATTCTATTTAGTATTCTCTCCTTGTGTGTGGTTTTGCTCCCAGTTACTTATTATTCAAATGATGGTGAAGATGAAAAACAAAAAAATATTGCACTTTACTGATAGGGAGAAGAAGCTAACTCACAGCATATCCAAGTAACCCTGGAGCCACATCTAGACCATTGTCTCCTACAGAAATGAAGTGGCATCAAAGAGCACTATGTCTAGGCTTTTGCTTATCTGGTTTGAAAACTATAGCCTCAAGGAATCTGAAACACCAAGTGCATTAGTTATGGTACCACAAAAGGAACATCTTTAGCTCTCTGCTTCTTCTTCTAAATCTCTGGGACAGATTTCCAAGTACAAATTTTAGGACCACAGTAAAGCATCAAAAATTGTGGCCAAAATATGATCTTTGCTACTTTTTAAATTTTCTTGGTCCAGAAATTGAAATTCCTTTTCTTGTGCAAATCCTGGACTTGATGCTCAATATAGGATGCCAGAAAACTCTTTGTTCTCTGGTTAAAAATGAACCATTGCTTGTTTTCTCATAAACAACAAAATTTTTGACCTAAAAGAATTTGGATATTCTTTGTTTCCTTTTTTTCCTTCTGTGTTTAGTTTCTGAACTATGTGTTGAGGGGTTGGGGGGTGGTATGTATTGAGCCAGAGCAATTTATTCCAAGTATGTACTGGTTTTTAACCTCTCAAGAGGATTGTCATTACAGGAGATTCCAGTAAAATTGGGAGGTTAGATTGAACATTCTGAGTAGAGGTTCTGTTGGGGTTAGTGGAAAGAAAACTATGAGATGTGAGATAGTTAAAAAGATGTGGGACAGCATGAGAAGTTCATTAAGGATCAATTATCACATAAGGCTATATTTTTTGCGGTGACCAGTGATAGTAAAGATTTGCATGAATCACCCTGGGACTGATTGGCCTTGAGCTCCGGTATTATATTATATTTTGAGGTCCCAGGTGCAGAAGTTTAGAGAAATAGCAGCTGGCAGGCTGAACCCAAAGCTAGGGCTGGCTCAGGAACTGGCCTTAGATGGATGCAGGCTTCCTTCCATAACAATAACTCAGCTGGCACTCATTGGATTCTAAGGCTTGGTTGGGAATTAAAGGATCCTTGCTTCCGTATAGCGGCAACAAAACAAAACACATACCTAATATAAAATGAAGTAGGATAAACTGAGTGCTAAGATGGAGTGTTGTCTGAACAGACAAAATCTTGAAGGAGTGCAGTATAAAAAGCAATTCGCCTCAGGGGCTGAGGTTGTGGCTCAGTGGTAGAGCAATTGCCTCACATGTGTGAGGCACTGGGTTTGGTCCTCAGCATTACATATACATAAATGAATAAAATAAAGATCCATCAACATCTAAAAAATATTTTTAAAAAAAGAGCAATTCGCCTCACTGAGAAGAGCCTCTTCCCAAGAAGTTAGTCTTTAGAAGGAACATTTTTCTGCTTTTCCCGATTTTGCAAGGAAACATCCTCATTTTAGAAAAAAAAAATAAAATATGCATAAGAAGCAGGAAAAAAAGGTATACTTTAAGATTTTTTTTTTATTTTGAAATAATTTTTGAATTTACAAAGGAGTTTCAAAGGTAAGAATTGTCCCATGTATATTTTCACCTGGCTTCCTTTAATGTTAAAATCTGACATAACAATGGTATATTTTTCAAAGCTAAGAAATTAACATTGGTACATTACTATTAACTAAACTATAGACCTTTTCAGATTTTCTAAGGTCCTCCATTAATGCCCCCTTTCTGTTCCAATATGCAATCTAGGATTCTACATTGCATTTAGTTGTCATATGCATTAGTCTCCTCCTGTTTATGACTATTTCTTTGTTTTTCCTGGTGTTCTATGACCTTGATACTTTTGAAGTTTAGAAGTCAGATATTTTTCAAAATGTTTCTAAATTTGAGTGCACTGTTTCCTTCTCATAGTCTGAGGTTACAGAGTTTGGGGTGAATACCACAGCAGTGATGTGCCTTTCTTATCACATCATATCAGAAGGCTCAAAACATCCACACAAATAATTACTGGTTATTTTAACCTTAATCACATGCTCAAGTGGTGTTTGCTAATAAGGTTACTATTTTTACTATTTTTCCTCTTCCATGCTATATTCTTTAGAAGCAAGTTCAGCCATACTTAATGGGAGAGAAATTGAGTACCATCTCTTAGAAGGAGGTCTGTCAGACTCTTTGGGCATATATTAAAAGTACCACAGTTATTGGTAAATCTGGAGGTGGGGAAAAATAAATAAATAAATAAATATTTAAATTTTATACCAGTAAATTTAATGATATAGATGAAATTTCCAGAAAGTTGCAAAGTACCAAAGTTTATTCAACATTAACTTGATAATAGAGTGTATCCCTATGCTATTTTAAGTGGGAGATATTTTGAGGCTATGCATATATCTTCTTTTTTAAAAAATGTATCCACTGATTACAGCATTAATCAGTAGATTTTGCCTATAGCAGTTACTACTGTGGTGTTATAATGATGATTTTTAATTTTCCTCATTCTTCTACATTTATTAATTTGATTTTTTTTCCCTGTAATGATTATCTGCTACTTTTCCTGCTTTATTTACTTATCCAATCATTTATTTATACAGTTTAGACTCACGGTTATTTTTTACTATCATTCAATACCATATTTATTTATTACATTGCTTAAATTGTTCCAGTTTTGACTATTGAATGTATATTTTTGAGAATCCGGGTAAAATCATAGTATACTGAGAACACAGTGTGAGCTATGATCTGACAGGGGAAGAGCCTAGCGGAGTCAAAGAATTGAGATCAAACTCTGTTATAAATGGTAGAGGATGAGGGCAGTGGGGCCAGGGGACTCATGACAAACATAGGCCAGGAGGTCAGTGAGGCCAGCACTGGAAAGGAGGCAGCAGCCAGCCAAGTTGGCATCTATTTCAAGGCACAGTAACAAATGAATCATTGGGTCATTATAGGAAGGCCACCTAGATTTTGTTTTGGATTCTGCTGAATAAAGTGTGATGTGAGAAACTAATCAGAATTTTCATCATTGCCTCCGAAATCTTTTTTCCTTCCTTTGGGGTTATTTCCCCACCTAATATTTGTGATAAGGATCAGATTCTTATGGGCTTTTGTTAAATTTACCTTATAGTTACAAGGCTTAATTTCAACAGGGAACAGAGTTCACTTAGGCTACAGGGAAAAACCACTTGATTTCTATACATTCATTTATTATCAATTGATTGCTCTTTCCCATTCACTGAGGGTCAGTAGAATGTTGCTATGCTTCAGTGCTTAAAAAAAACTCCTTTCCTGTTGTGCAGGCTTGCTGTTGAATTGCTTGTCAGTAGGGAGCTTGCTGGCTCAGTGCTGAACTTGGGCAAGTCTTTTCTCTGAGCCTCCTTTCCTTCAGCACTGAAATGGAAATAATTTGACAATCTCACAGTGTTATTATGAGAAATGAATAAAATTTTTTTTTTAAAAAATTATGTAGCACATTGCTTGGTCTATTGTGGGTACTCAATAAAAGCTATGAGAATTTTGCTAGATCTGAGACAATCCTAGAGGGATTATCTAGTGTGTCCTTCTGCCTGTGGACCCGTAAGTGCCCCAGCATTCAGGTTAAATGTCTTTCTGTTTTTAATATTTCCGGCATGCATACTCTACAGTCATCTTCAACAGTGCTGAAAACTCTCAGTAAGAATCTCTTTTATGTCAGTACTACATGGCATACGTGAATTACAAAGATGAATAAGATACGTTGTGGGCACCAATGAGTTTTGTGTTGTAAGGAAAAAAGCTACGTAGACATAATTTAAATTCAGTGCATTAAAACAAAGTAATATGGATAGAGTGTGAAAGAAAGACAGAAATTCTGCCCAACCCTGGAAAAACCTCAGAAGTTGAGCTAGGCTCCTATCCTACATAAGAATTTTTCAGGAGAAGGTATGTGTATGCATGCATGTGTGTGTGCGTGTGCGTGTGCATGTGTGTTTGGAGATGAGAGGACACACACTAATGGTATTGGTGTTTAAGATAGGGCAAATAGCATGTGCAAAAGCATTGAAGCATGAACAAATATGGCATATACCAGTTAATGTCACATATAAAGTGAAGAGAGAACCTCCAGAATGGGAGAAAAATCTTTGCTAGCTACTAATCGTGGTTAATGGCTAGTGTCTCACTGGGAGGTTCTTCTTCCTGCCCAGGAGAATCTAAGCTACCCTAATACTTAAAATCTCAAATAATTAGTGAATGACAAAACACAAATATTCAGAAATATATTTACAAAAGGCAAAGCCCCTGATAGATCTAGTCCACATGGGTTCTGGAACAAAGAAAGGATGGCTTCTGTGGTCTCTTTAAGGGGGTACATTAAAGGCAGGAATAAGGTTTCAAGGGCAGAGTCTTGCTTCCTGATGTCTTGCAATCAGCAGGTTGATTGACATCTTGGCAGGTCACACCCATCTCAGGTGCTGTGTGGGCCACACTGCAGAGCAGGATAGAAATCTACATTTTTCCCTGGGCAATTGACTAGAGAAAATGTTCACTGGTCATTCCCAGACACCAGATGTCTATCCCCTTGGCTTCCATGTATGGTGACCCATGTGTAGCCCATAGATGACGGCTCCTGACAGCTACTCTTCTCTCAAAGGATTAATATCTAGAATATAAAGAACTCCAAAAAACTTAACACCCCAAAACCAAATAACTCAATTAAGAAAAGACAAATGAATTAAACAGATACTTCTCAAAAGAAGAAATACAAATGGCCCAAAAATCTATGAAAAAATGTTCAACATCATTAGCAGTTAGGGAAATGCAAATCAAAACTACATTGAAATTTCATCTCACACCATTCAGAATGGCAGTCATCAAGAATACAAACAATAATAAATGCTGGAGAGGATGGGGAGACAAGGGCACATTTTAATACTTTTGGGGGATTATAAATTAGTATAACCACTATGGACATCAATATGGATATTCCTCAAAATACTAGGAAATGGAACCACCATATGCCCTAGCTATACCACTCCCTGGTATTTATCCTAAAGAACTAAAATCACCATACTACGGTGACACATGCATACCCATATTTATAGCAGTACAATTCACAATTGCTAAACTATTGAACCAGCATAGGTGTCCATTAATAAATGAGTAGATAAAAAACATGTTATATATACACAATAAAGTTTTATTGAGGTATAAAGAAAAAAGAAATTATGTAATTTGCAGGAAAATGAGGAACTTGAGGCCATTATGTTAAGCAAAATAAGCCAAACTCAGAAGGTTAAAGGTTATATGTTTCCTCTTATGGAAGTTAGAGAGGAAAATAAAAGTGGTGGTGGTGGTGGGGAATTTAATGAAAATCAAAGGGAGAGCAGTAGAGGAAATGGATAAGGGGATGGGAGCGGGGAAGTGTTGGGGTATAATAGTAGCCAAATTATATTGTTATATTGTGTGCACGTATGAATATGTAACAACACATTCCATCATTATATACAACTATAATGCACTTATAAAAAGGTGGAAAAAGATTATGCAATGCATGAAAAAATAAACAAAACCAACAACAATGTAAAGTGCAAAATGGCTGGTGGGGGCAGGCAAGTTATAGAGGGAAAGTAGGACATGGGACTGGAGATGTAAATTGGAGCCACACTAAGTTAAGTTTTATCCTAATGAATATGAAAATTACACAATTAGAAGAACAGTTTTTAGAAAATCACTTTTCCAACAACTTGAAAAATCAGTCTGTGGTGAGAGGACTGAAAATGGTGAGCAGGTTATTGTTATAGACTGTTATGGTTTATATATGAGGTGTCCCCCAAAAGCTCATGTGTGAGAAAATACAAGAAAATTTAGAGGTAAAATGATTGGATTGTGAGAGATTTAACTGAATCAGTGCATTTGTCTCCTGATAGGGATTAACTGGGTGGTAACTAGGCAGGTAAGTTGTGGACAGAGGTCACTAGGGGCATGCCTTTGGGGTATATAATATTTATCCCTAGTGATGAATGAACGCTCTGCCTCCTGGTGCAATGTTCTGAGCTGCTTTCCTCTGCCAAGCCCTTCTGCCATGGTATTCTTCCTCACCTTGGACACAGAGGAAGAGTTGTCCATTGGTATTATTCAGGGTTTTCTAGAGGAACAGAACCAGCAGAATATGTGATCATACAAAGGGGATTTATTAGATGGGCTTACACAACCAGAAGCTGGATAGTCCCACAATTGCCATCTGTAGGCTGGGAGCTGGAGGAACCAGTAGTTGTGCAGTCCAAGAAGCTGAAGCCTCAGAACAAGAGGGATCAATGATGCAGGCCCAGTCTGGGACTAATGGCCTGAAAACTCTCTGGAGAGTCACTGGGAAGAGTTTGCTCTGGAAAAGTAAAGGAGCTGGAGTCTGATGTCCTCAGGCAATCAAGAACCCATGCAAAAAGAATCCAGCTTGCAGCTATTGCCGCTTCCTTGTTCTTCCAACTTTTGTTCCATCCAAGCCTTCAACTTATTGGATGGTGCTACCCATGCTTAAGGTCTGTGCTTCACTTCAGTTCCCATATACCAGTCATTTCTAGAAACATTCACTGAGATACCCAGAAGCCTCTTAATCATAGGGATCTCTTAATCCAATCAAGTTGACAATTCAAATTAACCTTTACACCATTTATGAACTGAGAACTCTGAAACCGTGAGCACCAAATAAATTTTTCCTCCTCTAAAATTGTTCTTGTCAGGTCTTTTGGTCACAGCAGCAAAAAAAGCTGACTAAAATATAGCCAAAGTGAGAAGAAACAAGAACTGATATGAGGCTCTGACAGTGAGGTTGGAGAGCAGAAAAGAAAGTCAGTATTTCAAAGGTATATATCAAGACTATGATGGGATGGGGAAAAGAGAAAAGAGTGAATCAAAGATGACCTTCATGTTTGTAGTTGGATAAGATAAGAGGATGAAATATTATTATCTGGGATATGGATTAAATAACATATTGGTTAGTTTGCTGTACAGTAGTCTTTTGGGCACTGAAACTGTGAGGGTAAAAAAACCTCACATTTACCTTCATCATAGAATTTACTACCTTAGTAGGAAGATTCACAAAAATAAACCAATCAAAAAATAAAACCCTTACAATTAACAGGTTGATTGTCTACTAAGTTTTGAGGAAACACAGGAAAACAAGCATTTATGTCTACCTGGAGGAGTAGAAGAAAGGTTTCACAGAGGAGGTACCATCTGAGCTTCCATTGAGGTGAATAGGTAGTTGCTAGGAGACAAGAGGGCTATGGGCATTCCACAGAGAGGGAATTACATTTGCATAGGCAAGAAAGAGGATGGATTGCAAAGAAAATAGCTGGTTTCCCCCATTAGATTGTAAGCAGAATGAAGGGCAGGGACTGGGTCCTTGCTAAGCACTGTATTCCCAGTCTGAGTGTTAGGAGAAAAAACAGAAATAGGAGGAGTGTGATGGGAAGCTGCTGTACTCTAGGATGGGACATACAGACAATGAATCTAGATTGTTTCTTTTAACAGCAGAGCAGGAAAAGGAAGGTGTGAGAAAGGAGGTAGCAGATTTTGGGTAGCAGTTCAGTTTGGTACTCTCTCTGGAATTTTTCTAGATATAGATCTACAATTTCTATTATATTCTTCACTTACATTTTACCACAACCAGAGCCCTTGGAAAATCTGACTGTATTGAAGCCTATGGTTGGGCAAGAGCAGAGTGGACTCCTCAACTATTGTTAGGCTTGTAGCTCTAATAGCATTGCTCCTTCACAACTCTCTTATCCCATCTGTTGAGGAGGAAGTGGGATTAAGTAGATAAGTAACTGCTTATCCCTTTGTTTAGGGTAAATAGCTATAATTTATTTGGATATTTTACATTAGAAGTGTTTTTTTTCCAAACTTTTATTCCTTTAGATCTTATCATCCCTCTCTACTTCAATACTACCCATTTTCTATCCCCAATTCCCTCTCTACCCGTGCTTAAGTATAGCTGTTTTAAGGGAAAGGAGATAAAATTTTCAATCCAAAGAAAAACTGAGGAGGGGGATTTTTGAATCATTTCCCATAATTTATGGGAAGACTACTTTTCTAGATGATAGTTGACAACATAAACAGGGTCCCCACTCAGAATGTTTTGGTTTTATTTATTGTAAACTGGTAGATTTAGATCATCAGAGCTCTGGAATCAGGCATTTAATTTATAAGAAGAGTTAATGATGGAATTATAAAGACTAGTAGAACATTGTTTTTACATATAAAGAAGCTGACACTCAAAGGGAATACCATGTCTCATTAGCATATTGGGCTAAGGTCGTTCACATCTGGTCCCACCTGGACTTCCTCACTGTATGACATATGAGTCTGCTTCAGATGTGGACTCTGCCATGAAAGTCTATAATTGCTTCTGGGGTTGCTCTTATCTCTCCCTTGATTTTTAAAACACAGTATTGTAATAGCTGGGTCAAATGAGTCATCTGTGGGTGGTAAAGTTACTTATCTAATGATGAAGTCATAGAAGAATAGGGAAAGAGATTCTCTAGATAGGAGTTATCTGCAGCTCAGAAGGCATTTCCATACTGCTTCTTTATGCTGGGACCTAGGATTTTTTCCTTTTGTAGAGTGCTTCAAAGGTCACCTGTCTTCAAGGATGTCCTGATAAAAGGACAACTCCAGACTCCTGTCTTCCTTTTGGACTGACTATATAAAATATGCCTTATATGGTTCAGTTAATCCTCTTGGCTACCAATTGCAATTCATTCTTACCTCTAGGCAGCCTCTTCCAGCTGACCTTGCCCCTCAGGGGCCCCAGTCTCTCTTGTGATCTTCTGTAGGTGCTTCTTTTGAGGTACTTGTACCCATGTCAACTGTCAGGAGGCCTCTGGGCCTTTTTTCCCTGTCCTCTAAATAGCCTGGTCCGTACTAGTCAGCCTTTTCCCTGTCCTCTAAATAGCCCGTCCAAACTTTTACCTTAGATGCTACCCCAAAACTCGACTTCCTCACTTCACAGAGGAAGGCCATGATCCCTATTTCACCCAAAAATTTGATCATTAGGTAAGAATGCCTCAGCTTCCTGCTCTGTTTTGCTTATGGTCATTTGTACTCACTATTTACTCCCCCCACCCCTGCTGTGAGGAGAGGTGTCTCTGCCCAGTCTTCAGTTAATTCACTCCTCTCCCACTTCCTGGATTTCTTGCCCACTGGCAGAATCCTTTTCTACTACTGTCTGTATCTTCCAACCTCTCTTTCTCTTCATGCACCCTGTTCCTTAGGTTATAAGTATTGTTAACATCCCTTCCACTAAAATAAACAAATATATAAGGAAAACCATATACATCAAACAGCAACCCATTGATTCTAGCCTCCCTTGACCACTATTTCCTATCTCTCCTGCCTTCATTGTTTGTACCCTCTCCATTAACAACTACTCTGATCTGGCTTCTTCCTGTTCATTTGAAGTGGCCTAATGCCTGATTGCCAGATTTCATTATTTTACTTTCTAATGAGTCTTCCTTCACTTAAAATATGGCACTTCAACTAAACTTGATGCTATTGATCCTCCGGAGTTAATTGTGTGTGTGTGTGTGTGTGTGTGTGTGTTGCTGGTGTGTGAACCTAGAGCTTCAGGCATGTTAGATAAGCACTGTACCACTGAGCTGCATCCCTCAGGAGTTAATTCTTTGTAGGGCAGGCCCTTTGGGGTCAGAGTTTCCTTCAGATGAGTTATCAGACTGAGCACTGATAGCCTAATTCTTTGCCACTCAGTGGCTGATAGTGACTGTGAGTGAGGGGTGCTGTGATCCTTGGCAAATACTCTCTGGCTTCAGTTCAATGTTTTTAGAAAAATCAAAAAAGCAAAAAATCTGTCCTTAAAACTAAAACACCTAAATTTTAGAATGTTGACTTTAAGTGGCATTGCATATTTTATCTCTTGCTGTGTTCTCTTTTTCTAACTAGAAAGTGAAACCTTTCTTTATATTTATATTGGAAAATGGTGTGTGTGTGTGTGTGTGTGTGTGTGTGTGTGTGTGTTGGGGATTCACTGTAAAAGGTGGTATGGTTATCAAAACTGTAAAAAACATTTTCATTTATGTTTAGTCTGGTTAGTCAAATGTTAATTATGAAAACTGAGATTTTCAAATCTCAGGTTCATTCTCCAGGAGAAAGATTTCTGCAGGGTTATAGCACAGTTTAGGGGAAACTGAGGAGAAAGAAGTTCTAGCACATTCTCTAGGATGCTTTATAAGTCAGCTTAACCTCTCTTTTAGTGAAGCTCCAGAATATGTTCTTGAAAGGGGCCTGCATTGTAGTCAAGCATAAGGGCATTATAAAATTGCTTGCAGTGGTCTATTCCAATTGAGACCATGAATTATTCAGAAGGTCTTTTGGAAGCTCTCCTGGGAACAGTGGTCTTATTTCCCTAGGAAAGGTTTCACTGAATGAGAGAGGCCCAAACACCTCTTCAGATTTGGCAGCTGAGAATTTCTTTCCTGTCCTACCAAATCAATAAAATTCCAGAGCCTACAAAGCATAGATCAGAGTCATTAATTTGTTACCTGAAATCATATCACAGACCCAATAAGACAGTTACTTCTCTACTAGTGTCATTTGAAATGTGGGTTAAGAACAGGAAGCAGTCAGAAGTGTTTACACTCATGGAATTGTTTTTCAATTCTGTCTCTTTGCTTGTTTGTTTTTAAATTATTAATTGATCAGAATTTAAGTTTGTAAATATAAGTCTTATTGTATACTATTTAGTTTGAAAGAAAATTGTATCTTTTTTATCACCTGGAATTAAAGTGAAATTAAAGTGATATTTCTTTTTCTTTGTTTTTTATTGAAAGTTGACTATGGATTCCAATATTTATTTTTTTATGTGTTTTAAAACAGGAATGTATTGATATCAACCACATTTTAACAATTTTAATTTTCTCCTTGGGGACTGTATCACCTTTAGTATCCTGCTCATTGAGCCTCTTGTTTTGTTATACTTCATCCATCCCCATTTCCTTCATAGAATTGTAGAATGGGGACAGGGATGGAACTCAGCTAACTCAATGAGATATGCACTGGGACCATTTTTGGACTTTCTTTTCAATCTGACCAAGCTACTTAACTACTATAATTGTTACTGTGTTTTCTGTATGCTGTTTACTACCAAAAATAGTCAAGTCCAAGTTCACATCCCTATCACATTTACAATTTGTCCTGTTGTGAATGCCTCTGGAGACAGGAAACTCAGTACTTCACAGGCAACACTTTTATTTTCAGGAAACTTTAACTACTAAAACTCCACAAATTATACCTTCTAATTTCCTTCATTGGTTCTACCAGGGCCCTACAAATCATGTTTAATATTTTTTTTCTAGAAAATTGAAGGCAGTTTTCATGTCTTTCATCTTCTCCCTCCCTTTTCTTTTCTCTTTCCTAGGCTGAACTATCTTATTTTCTGTTTTGCAGTTAGTTAATTCCCATGATTACTTTTCTCTGAGTAAGCATACCATTAACGCTTAGTGCCCAGAAATGAACATAATCTATTACAACTTAAGGTAGGACTGTCATTGCATTTCATCTTTATATCCTCTGTGTGTGTGTGTGTGTGTGTGTGTGGTGCTGGGGATTGAACCCAGGTCCTTGGGCATGAGAGGTAAACACTCTACCAACTGAGTTATATCTCCAGCCCTTTATATCCTGCTTTTAAGATCACATTAGCTTAGTTTCAGTTCAGGTGTTATTTAGTGCCTCTCCAGTGATAGACATTGTACTAGGTGACTGGGTACTGAGAATATGTACAAATGATGTAACAGAATGAATAGACTGGCAAAGAGAAAGAGAGATTACCAAAAATGATGAATTGTAAAGTATAATGAGCATTAATTAGCCTTGGAGAAGGTAAGGTGGTGTGAGTACACACATGGAGGATATTTTCTAGTCAAAAGGTTAGGGAAAGCCTTCCAGAGAAAGTGATTTTTAGGATGGACACTACAGGAATTAAGAAATTAGGGAGATGAGGCTGGAATGGGGAATGGGAAATATACCAGGTCAAAGGAAGGACATGTGTAAAGGACTACATGTGAGAAAGGAGCTGAACAAAATACATTCTGATTGAAGATTAATTGTGGAAAAGAGAAGGCAAAGATGAAGTTGGAGAGGTAGGCCCACTCAACTGTGGGCCCCTTAAAAGCAGATTATTCAGCACATATGTTTGAGTACCTACTACTATGTGCCGGGAACGGTTCTTTGCACAACTCTGCTCTCATGGAACTCAGTGTAGTGGACAATAAAATGTTCAGATGCTATCCCAAAGAAATTTGGGCTTTACTCTTAAGGGAAGGGGAAGTAACAAAAGGGTTAAGTAGGGGAGTGATATGGTTAGAGCCATGCTTTAAAGAAAGGCATATAATTTCAAGTATTGGGGGCACTTTTGAGAATGGGACAGCACATAAACTGGTCAATGTTAGAAAGTTGGACACCCTTTTAAAATGTAGGGAAAAGTCTGGAGGGAAGCAAGATTGGGATGAAGATCGGCATTTTAGGGACCTAAGTGAAAGGTAGCCAGGACTGTTACCAAGATGTACAGTGAGGTGGCGGTAAGTGGATGGTTCTGAGAAATACTGTGAGAGAGGAAGCCTTCTCTCCAAAATAGGCACCAAAATTTTCCTTTTGGACTGATAAGGACACAGAAACTAGTAACTATAATTTCACTGTATCTATTCATTATTCCCCATTGTCCTTTTTTCTTGTACACATCACAACCAACTTAGTCAAAATTCTTGATGAATTCCAGTTAGATACATATGTCATTTTCTGAACTTTTGGTCCAGTAATCCTGGTTAGAAACAAAGAAGTGGCAGGTAGTTAGCCTGATATGATTTATTCAACAACAGGCATTCTTTTGATCCTAGGACTACTGTTCCCTTTCCTTTGAAGTTTTGCCTGGTAGTCAATGCATGGTATGTTTATTAAATTGGATTAAAAAATCCTTTCCTAGGAAGATGAGGAAGAGAGCAATCCATTTTAAGCATTGGGTTTATTTCATCAGTGGTTGACTTGCTTCAAATATAAGTATTTTTGTTGTTGTTCTCCATGATTGTTTTAGAAAGTCAATTCCCTTTAAATCATAAACTCCTAAAGCAACTTATATGATGATGATTTCTAAGCTAGTATATTTTGTTCCACTTTGGCCATGGAACATATGATGCATGGTACTTGCAGGATAGGATCAGAGTTTCTGAAACATCTGCCATCCTTCAAGAGGGATCTTAGTAAAATACAGAAAAACCGTGGACAAAGCAGAACAAACTACAACTTGGTACAACTTGGTGTTTGTCCTCAAGGGAGTGGCATCGCCTTCACACAGAAAAGAGACTTTTTTGGTCCCTTACCACCATCAGTTTGCATCTTATAAAGATGGTAGTATTGATTTGATGTTCTAAGTTCTTATGAGGAGTGCTTATAAAAGTGATTACTGAATGCTAGGTATGCAAAATGATAATTAAGTGCTTAATTACTAGATGTGAACCCAAATAATGACTGAGTTTGACTCCTTGCAAACTAGGACTATTTTTTCCCCTCATGTGGCCATTAGCAGAGACCTGCAGTGTCTTTAATTGTGCAGTCTGAAGGCTTAGCTATAAATGGCTTATTGACTGATCAGAGAGGGAAACCAGGGACTCTGTGAATTCTGTAAAATGGAAGGAATGAGTGACTTGCATAAAATAAATCTTTTGATTTCACTGGAAATCAAACAATGGAGGGTTGGGTAGTTCTCTTAAGGCTAAAACATATAATTCTTATAAAGCTATCAAATTGTAAACAAATGAGTAAGTGGTTAGAGATTTGTTTGGGGTTTGCATTTTCTAGGGTTGCTGGTATGCGAAGAATTGAGAAGATTTTAGTACTGGCAGGACCTGCCTCCTTCTTTGTGTATCTTATTTCCTTGTGGAAGAGGAGGAGGAGTGACTCTTGCTGACTCCTAGTTTTAATTTTAATGGATTCCTGAAAGTGCAAAACTAAATCAGAGAATCATCTTGTTTAAATTTACTGTTTGATTTATTTTGAGGGAAGCCATTTGATAGTTTAAACAGTAATGTTAGGGTTAGAGTGATATTTATTAAACCAAGACAGGAGAAATCCAGAAACATGAATCTTAACTAAGCCCTAAAAATAAGTTTTTGTCTTATTTTCTGTGACATAAGAGTTATCATCAGTAAGGCAAATGAGCCATTACCGTATCCTTAATGAATTTATATGGATTTTAGAGAGACATAAATTACATATGTAAAAATTCAACATAAATCTTTTATGAAAAAATATAAATAAATAAAATGTACATATGAATATTCCTATTTTTGTTTATTTAAATATTAAAGTGATTATATAAAAATTAGTGCTATTGACCTTTAGTAGAAGGAAAGGTCATGGTGGGTTGAAAGACAAGGAAAGCTTCATGAAATAGGTGAAATTATTGAAGGATGAGCTGATAAGAAATCAGAAAGAGGCAGAAGGATATTCTAGCTTTGAGTATTATGTTAATGTTCTTTATGCATGTCACTAACCTGATTTGAAGGACAATTCCTTTATCTGCAAGATATGCAGATTAGTCCTCTTTTCATCCTCTCTGGTCCTTTTTCTTTCCCTGTTTCTTTTTATTTTCCTCTATGTATGTTTGCATGTGCCTGTGAGTATGGTAAAAGAGAGAGATCAAGAGTGACAGGGAAAGTGAGAAAGATAAGACACCCACGCCCCCTCACACATACCCATACCTCCCCCACCCCCCCCACACACACAGAGGGAGAGAGAGAGAGAGAGAGAGAGAGAGAGAGAGAGAGATCCTGCAAGGGAGTATGGCTGTGTATGGAGGCAATTTCTTATGAGAATGCTGAGATTATTAGGTGGAAGTGAACTAAAAAGTTGATGCATTATTTCTAGTTGTTGCTGTGAAATTTAGGGAAAGATGAAGTTAGAAGCAAACTGGTAGAAATTCGGAGAGATTTTTTAATGTCTCAGAGTCTGATGTTTCCAGTTCTTTTTTTTTTTTTTTGTATAAGATCATTTTTAGCATAATCCCTAGCACATTCTAGGTTTTTAATACATGTTTATGAATTAAACTGAACAACAGACTAAGAAGGATGCTATTTTTTATGCAAATAGAGCAGTGTTCACTTGTTGTAAGTAAGCTTCTCCTCACATGCTGATGTAAAAGTCTAGATTACAGAAAAAAGATTTGAAATATATGAAACCCATTTGGATTAAAATACAATAGTGTTACATGCTGGCATCATACTTATCCTGGTTAAAGATGAGGGATAGTGAGAACACCTGACATATGGAACATAAAACAGATTTCCACTGAGTAAAGTAAAAAGGTCCAGAGAGAGCAATGTAATACTTTGCATAAAAATAGCATACTTCTTAATCTCATGTTCAGTTTAATTCAAAAACATGTATTAAAAGCCTAGAATGTGTTAGGAATTATGCTAGATACTGTGTATACAAAATTGGGAGACATAGTTCATCAAAGAGCAGCTAGTACCAGTGAGAGAAACCCATAAGCACCAGCCACAGCCACAGAAAGTGCTGTGAGAGACACAGGAGAGGGGGTGGTGGGTAGGAGAGAATGAGAATATATCTCAATTAACATTGTCCAGGGAGTCATCTCAAAGAAGATGCTACTGCTGTTAAGAATTATTAGACATTCATCAGTTAGAGAAATAATGGAGGAGTCTTCCAGGAAAAGATAAAAGGATGACAAAGCCTTGGCCAAAGAAGAGTCTATAAGGCATTAGAATATGTTGATTCATTCCATTTGGCCAAAACATAGGGTACAGACTTGGGGGAATCCTGCAGGCATTCCAACTCTGCTACAACTTTGTCTAGTCTCCCAGGCCTTCCTTCAAAACCTTGATGGAAGACTACATGATTCTCTAACTTCCACGTCCTGTATCCCTGCAAAAACCAGCACCATGTGGACAACACTGAGGCCCATAAGCTGGAGAAGTAATTGGGCCTCCCAGGATCATGGCTGCAGCAGCCTTTGAAGTACCTAGGCAGCTGAACATGGTCCAAAAAAAAAAAAAAAAAAAAAAAAAAATCCTGGGAAACAACTTTGTAGCACCCATGTGCAAGGAGAGCTCTCCCAGTCTTGGAAATGAGTTTTCACTTTTAAACCCTGAGTCTTCAATTGGTGTAGTCTTGCTGATTCCTGAGATGCCCTCAAAGCATCTTTCCTATTGACTCTGTGCACACTACTTAGTGGCAGTAATCTCTTCAATAACCACACCTTTCTTGGCTTCGATTTTACATGCACTTTTCTGGCCAAACTGCAAGTTTTAAAAATCTTTCTGATCTGCTTTCTGCTTCTGATTATCACAGTCAACTTGGCTAAAAGCTGCCAGTAATACTCATGCCTTTACCTGAATACCGTTCTACCTTGATATTTCTTCTGCCAGATTAATTAGTTCATCACCTCTAAATTTCAGCCTCAAGAAAAGTCTCAGGATATGGACAACATGTAGACAAGTTCTTTGACAAAATGTAACATGAATGGCCTCTAATCTGATTCCCAGTAGAGTCCTTGTTTCCCTCTGAAAAAATTGTAGACAAGTTCTTTGTCAAAATGTAACATGAATGGCCTCTAATCTGATTTCCAATAGAGTCCTTGTTTCCCTCTGAAACCTCATGAGCACAGTCTTTACTTCCCACATTCCTGTAGGATTCTGGTCTTCTGGTCTTCTGAGAGCCCACCAGAATCATCTAAGTTCTGTTTATAACATTCTAAGGCTTCTCTAGCCTGTATCTCCAAACTTTTCCAGACCTTCCTACCAACCAGTTTCAAAGGCTTCTGAACCACGTGGTCAGGTTAGTTCCAGCAATGACCCCACTTGTGGTATCATTTTCTATGTTAATAAGCTTTTTGTCTCTGTACTGCTTTGTACTTGACAAGGAAGAACATCCTAGAGGAGGAAATGTTTATTCTGGGCTTATGGTTTCTGAGGTTCAGTGGATGGTTGGCTGACTCCATTGCTCTGGGCCCAAGTGGGGCAGAACATCATAATGGATGAAAATGGCTAATCTTATAGCAGCTAGGAAGGAAAGAGAGAGATAGAACATGCATGTATGTGGAGCCAAGGACAACATATAGTCTTTGAGGGCATGCCCCCAGTGACTTACTTCTTCCAGCCCCACCACTCTTGCCTAGTTATCACCCAGTAATTCTTTCAGATTATTAATCTGTCAAGTGGAGTAATCCACTGATTAGGTTATAACTCTCATAATATAACCATTTCTAATAGTTCCTGCATTACCTAATACATGAGCTTTTGGGGGGACACTTCATATCCAAACCATAATAGTAACCAATTTTAAGAATTATATAAAGAGCTTGTGTATGACTACTTTCTAGATTGCACTCTTAAAAATGTGCTAGACTTGTTTAATCACGTATCTGTCCATCCCTTTAGTAACCCATGGAGACTTTATTATTTATATATTACAAAACAAATGACAGATTTCAGTGCATTTCTAAATATTTCAGCATAAGTATTATTAACTAATTTATTAATTAAGGTGCTTGATGTAAAACTACAATCTTTATAGAAGTATGAGAATAAGATATTTTTTTTGAAAATTTTATTTATTTTATTCATTTTAGTTGTTGACAAACCTTTATTTTTAATTTATATATGGTGCTGAGAATCAAACCCAGTGCCTCACACATTCAAGGCAAGTGTTCTACCACTAAGCCACAACCCCAGCCCCAGATAATCAATTTTATATTTAAGAAATATCACAGTATAGCTTCAAAACATTGGAATGGACAAGGATTTTGGGGATAAGACCTCTAGAGCACAGGAAACAAAAGCAAAAATAGACAATGGGATGATATCAAAGTAAAACTTTTTCATAGTGAGACAGTGTTGTATACCTGTTATCCCAACAATTCGGGAGTTTAAGGCAGGAGGCTCACAAGTTTGAGACCAGCCTCAGCAATTTAGCAGGATTTGAGCAACCTAGTGAGACACTGTCTCAATATAAAAAATAAAAGGGCTGGGAATGTAGCTCAATGCTAAAGTGCCTCTGGATTCAATCCCAAGTGACAAAACAAAACCCCAAACAATAACCAAAAAACTTTTGCATCACAAAGGAAATAATAAGCAAAGTTAAGAGACAACATACAGAAAGGGAGAAAACATTTGCAAACTATACATCTGATAAGGTTATCAAAAAAACCCCCAAAACAACAACAAAAAAAATCCAAATAATTTGATTTAAAAAATGAGCTATAAATCTAATAGACATTTCTCAAGCAAGACATATGCATGGACAAGATGTATGTGAAAAAAGTACAACATGACTAATTATCAGGGAAATGTAAATCAAAACCACAGTAATATTCCACTTTCCTCTAGTTAGGATGACTATTATCCAGAAAACAAAAGAGGGTAGTGGGTGGGAGGAAAGTGGATAAAGGGGGGCTGGATTTTACCAGTGCATTGTGTGTATGTATTGAAATATCCACACTGATTCTCATTAATACATGTGATTAATACATGTTAATTAAAAATAAAATAAAAATACTGTAAAAAAACGAAGATAAGTGTGGCAAAGTAAAGAGAAAAGGAAACCTTTGCCCATTGTTGGTAGGAATGTAAATTAGTACAACCATTGTGGAAAACAGTATGGAGATTCCTCAAAAAATTAAAAACAGGACTGCTGTATAATCCAGCAATCCCACTACTAGGTGTATAGCCAAGGGAAATGAAATCTGTTTGTCGAAGAGACATCTACACTCCTGTGTTTATTGCAACACTATTTACAATAGCCAAGAGAGGGAAATAACCTGTGTCTATCAACTGATGAATGGGTAAGGTGGTACATATACACATTTAGAATACTCTTCAGTTAGAAAAAGGATCAAATCCTGTCATTTGTGACAACATGAATGGAACTGGAGATCATTAGGTTAAGTGAAATAAGTCAGTCATAAAAAGATGAGTTTCTCATGATCTCACTCATGTGGAATCTAAAACAGTTGATCTCAGAAGTTGAGAGTAGAGTGGTGGTTACCTATCACCCACATCCTGCGCGGGCGATGGAGTCAGGGTCACTCCATGTGAATTGGGCTGGCAACGAAAAGACCACACAAACATAGAAATACCTTTTTCAGCGTTCAAGGACAGCTCTGAGACAACAGCTCCATGGTGGAAGGCAAGGGGAGCAAGGGAGGCAAGAGGCAAGAGAGCGAGTGTACCTGAACCCCTGTTTTTATTTAGGGGAAAGACATCCATAGAAAATTCCACCCAAATAAGGCAAGGGATTGTGTTACAGCAAACACTGGGGTGTAGCCCAGTCCTAATAGGTGATGCCCACTCTCCACTCTGAGCTGCACTTCCTTGCCCAAGGAAAGGTGAGGCCCACCTTCCTCACTGCATGTGATGACAGTTCTACACCCCCATTACTCAAGGCTAAGGGGATGTGCTCAGCTCCTGTTCAGCCCCCCTCCCCGCTACCAGGGGCTGGAAAAAGAGAGGAGTGAGGTAAAGGAAAGATTGATTAATGGTTAATAAGTTAAAGTTAGAAGAAAGAAGTTCTGGTCTTATACTTCAGAGTGACTATAAATGATGATAATAGACTATATATATTTAAAACCTAGAATGGATTTTGGATATTTTTTTTTATCATAAAACACATATTAGTCCAGGAAAAATGAATTATTATCACTCAAGGAGAGTTTTGAGTAAGTAGGAAAAGGGAGTTAAAAGAATGATTCTAATGAAACCTGTCATTTAAGGAACCTGAAGAAATGCTGAGCCATAAAGGGAGGCAGAGAAGAATATTCAGAAGTCTAGAAAGGAAAACCAGGATATCAAGCAATAGATATTGTCAGTCCTCACAAGCAGTTTTATATTCATAGGCTTAATGAATCCTTCTAAGAACGCTATTCTATAAATGAGAAAATATGGAAACAATAGTAATTTGCTGAAGATCTTGCAATTAGTAAGTGGTAAAGTCAGTTTTTGAATCAATTTGTTCAAATTTTCCTCATCATAGTGGTTGAGGAAAGAAAGATGTTTCCAGGAGAGAAAATTTCCTTCATTACTAATTTTAACCTACCTTTCTACCCTTATTGTTGTTGTTGTTATTATTATTATTATTATTATTATTATTATTTTAACTTACTCAAGACGTCAATTTTAAATGCTTCTTTTCTTTCGGCATAAACTCAAACTTTACCAGAGTTTACCAAAGTGTTTTGGTAGTTCCATGACATGCTCTGTGGGGAAAAAAAAAGAGAAAGAAAAGAAAACCAACAAGTGTTTGGGGTCAAATGAGTACAGGAAATGCTGCCAAATCTATTTTTCTCTTAGAATTTCTAACTTACATTAGCTCATGAAAAGTAGAGAAGCCCTACAATAAAGACCCTATTCTAACTTCGTCTATCAAATGCTTCCCAAACTTATTTGAACTTATTCAGTCTCGGAGACCACTGCTTCTTCCTAGAAGACCCCTATCTAGAAAATTTATAAACTTTTCTCAGGGATAGTATTATAAAACATTCTAAGTAAAATTGGATTTTATTTTTTCTTGGTTGGTTTTAAGTGGAATACAAAAAATTTTATCTGTATCTTATTCCTGGTGGCCATAGAATACATTCTCCTTTGCAGTATTGTTATTCATGCTCTGTACTCCTCCTGTGGTCTCAGGAAACTGGAGTCCATGTCTGTTTCATTTTGACTTCTTACACAGGACCTTGTGAAGTGCCTTTCATAGAGTTAATTGGTGTGTGTCTATTATATGAATGAATAAAATGTACAAAAAACAGGAAGTTAGTGCTTTTTCTTTTAAATAAGTTCTTTATTGAAAGAATGTATCTGGGGCTGTGGCTATGGCTCAGTGGTAGAGCACTCACCTAGCATCAGTGAGTCACTGAGTTCTATCCTCAGCACCACATAAAAGTAAAATAAAGATATTGTGTCCACCTATAACTAAAAAGTAAATATCAAAAAAAAATGTATCTGGTTCAAAATGTAGATGTAAATTTAGACACAAACCAGGTTATTAGAAAATAAAAAGACTATATATTTTTAGTTTTTGTTTTCATTTGAGCTGTTTACTTCTCAGTTCAGTTGTTGAGTAAACTGTGGAAGGCAACATTTTGGTTATTTCTGTCCTGACTGCATATACCACTAGGGCTTAGAAACATCATGAGTGATTCTTGTCTTATAATTTAAAGTCAGACTTGGATTTCATTTATGCCTATACACTTTAAAACTTTCTTACTGGTTTGATGCAATTATTATTATTATTATTATTATTATTATTATTATTATTTTGCTTATTTTGTCTTATTATAGGCAGAAGCCCTACTGATTTCAGTATTTCACTTGTGAGTTCCTATATGGAATTTAATCATATGTGATATTGTATCTGATCTTTCTCTCCTTTGAATGTATAACAAATTCAACTATGTTCTCTGTTTTCCCCATGGGGAAAAAAGAAAGTCTTCACTGACTTCCTCTTACACTCTTCTGTCTCATTTGGTTCATAATTCCCATATGTGGTTAGGTCATATAGAAGTGCGTGTTTGTGTGTGTGTGTGTGTGTGTGTGTGTGTGTGTGTGTGAGAGAGAGAGAGAGAGAGAGAGAGAGAGAGAGAGAGAGAGAGAGA